>NC_000082.6:12764074-13026574 GCF_000001635.26 Mus musculus
AGGAGGAGGACGACAACGAAAGAAGAAGAAGGAGGAGGAGGAGGAAGAGGAGGAAGAGGAGGAAGAGGAGGAGGAGGAAGAAGAAAGAAGGAGGAGGAGAAGAAGAGAAGGAGGAAGAGGAGGAAGAAGAAAGAAGAAGGAGGAGAAGGAGAAGAAAAGGAGGAGAAGGAGAAGAGAAGGAGAAGAAGAAGAAGGAAGAGGAGGAGGAAGAGGAGGAAGAGGAGGAGGAGGTGTGGAGGAAGGCAGCAGTTGGCTGGGCTCCCTTCTCTGCTTCCTTCCTAGCCACTGTGAGCTAGCAGTTCCCCACCAGCTCTTTCACAATCACAGCCACCACACTATATCCAAATAGCCATGCGCAGCTCTCTGACAACATAAACCAAAATAAAATTTCCCACCTTTTATGTTGTTTTGGTCATGTATTTTGTTACAATAATTATAAATTCACAGTTTGAAGCTGAATGTGTCCAGTTTGCCTGAATTCAGCTAGAGGTAAAGGTCAGAAGTGAATCAAGGACTAGGTGATCAAAAGAACTGCAGAGGAGATACCCTGTTCTTCCCAATATGATTATGTTACCAGGAAAAACATAGACAAGAGAGAAATAACTCGCAAGTGCAAGGGTTGGAAGGCAGCATGCAACACAGATCCTGTCTCCACTAGGAGATCTATGTGCTGTTTCTAAGGGTGTCCAACCATGCCAGCATTCAGAGTGAAACATTTCACCACTTCCTTGGGCAGCTTGCCACATGTAACAGCCTTCACACTTTTAAATGCACACAAGGCTACAATTGAATACTGGAAGAACCAACCCACACAATGTTACAAAACATAATTGTTAAAGCTCTTATTAGAAAGTTGAATGGGAATCAAAGCCCAAACATAGGTAATTAGCTTCTATGCCTCCTTGATTACACTATTGTGGATTTTTTTTTTTTTTTTGGCTGCAAAGAAATTCCTAAACTGTAAGTAACACTACAGCTATATGCACAATGAAAGAGATTCAGAGACAAGAATGGCAGCATTTGATAATGGTACAGGTAACAGAGGGTCTCATAAAAGCACAAGGAACTGGAAAAGTAACAGCCTCAACTCTTTTTTGTCTTAATTACAACCCTGACAGTCCAGCCCAGGAATAGAAAATCAAGCATCACTTTTTTTTTTTTTTTTTTTTTTTTTTTTTTTGTCTAACCCCATAGTGATATTCCCCATGAGTTGATCATCACTTTCAACACAAAAGGGAACATAATTCTTTACTTTCTTCTACTCAAGCATGTATTTTCTGGTAATAGTTGAAAAGATAAAGAAACTTACAAGACTTTAATGTTTGTTTGTTTGTTTGTTTGTTTGTTTTTTAAAAAACTAGTCATTTTAAGAAGTATTTCTCCTGTGCTTAACACACATTTGTGTCCCGTTTTGGTGATTGCTCAAATATTGCTGAACACTTTGAGACTACACACACACACATATTTTGTGTGTCTGTGTGTGTATGTGTATGTGTGTTGTGTGTGTGTGTATGTGTGTGTATATATATTACACATATATAATACGTTGTTTGTTTGTGAGATTTCTTTGAGACAGGGGCTCATGCAGCCCAAGATGGATTCAAATTTCCTATGTAGCTGAGAATAACTTGAACTCCTGATCTTCCTGCCTCTATATCTCCAGTAGAATTACAGGCATGTGCCACCATATTCAAATTCCATACACTGTTTTATGCTTCCATTATCTTTGTGGTATCAACTTATTTGACCCACATAACTACTCATTCTGTTGTAACCATGCCCATTTCAGACTCAAAAGGACTGAAGTGGAGAAAATGTGATGGGTTTGTCCATTTAATGCCACAACTTGAAAATAGCTCACCTGAAACCTCGAGGTCTAATCCTCTCCCCTTTCTCCATGTTTCCTATCACATTATAAGTCCAAATTCAATCTGTGACAGGGACACAAGTCTCTAGACAGAGGAAGAAGTTGTTTTACAATACATTGGTGAAAATTATATACTTGCAGTGTTTTGAAACTCAAAAATAAGTCTATTCAGAAAGGAAAAAAAAATCACAGTTGTAACGGGAAAAAACTACCAAATGTATACAGTATAGGAATCCATTGCTCTATTACAATATAGATCTAAAAGTGCCCCCCTTCAAACCCAGATGCGTGAAGGTTCCCCACTGCAACATTAATAAGAGGTAGGGCTTCCAGAGTGTGATTATATCTTGATGACTCTGACCTCATCAATGGAATAATAAATTAATAGATTCATAATTTGGTAGAATTACTGGGAGGTGGCAGAAACTTTAGAATGTGGGGCCTACTTGAAGGAAGTAGGTCACTGAGTAAACGCCATCCCTCCTCTAGCTGAGAGCCTCCTATCTCCTATGGTGTGACCAATCTATGTTACCACACATGCTCCTAACTGTGGTGCTTCCCCTCACCATGGACTCAGAATTAATGGAGCCAAGTGAGTATAAACTGTCTTCTCTGAGACTGTGAGCCAAAAAAGCCTTTAATCTTCTGAATTGTTTTTCTCAGGTTCTTTCTTACACTGGTGGGATGGTGACTCAACCACCTGCACTGAAATAAGAACAGAAATAATAAATGTCTAGAATATCATATGTATCAATAGCAGAGATGTCTAGGCCAGTGGGTCTCTATTTAGGATGGTGGCCTGCACAGTGATGAAAGGACTGTCACAAGTTGCCCAGGGACAGAGGCATGTAGCCAAATATACATGACTAACACAAAGCTGCTGCTTAATGCCTAGTAAATAATAGTATTCAATAGATTAACGTGGTCACTCCAAGAATATTGTGTTTATACTGGCCATTGTATCTCTACAAATGTAGAAATAAACCAAACCAAACTCAGCAAGTTTCCGGGTCTGACAGTGAGAAGTGGCTGTCTGGTAGATGGGGAACTGTAAGGAACAAGATATAAATGACATAAGGAAATGATACCATGGCGGAACGTAACCATGGAAACAAAGCCTATAGTGTGTGCATGAGTATGATAATATTGAAGTAAGGCAAATGCCCAGTGAAGTAATGTGTGAATGCCTTAATTAAGATTGGCTAAGAGTAGCTTAAATACCTTGTCTAGCCATGGCAAATCACTCGCTCCCAGAGTCCCGAGTCCCACAAAGATGCCAACATGCTGAGAGATCGAGTCCACCAGAATCCACCAACCCGGATGCCTGCCACCGAACAAGATGAGCCCGCACCGAGGACCGAGCTCCAGCTGGGCCTGAAAGCAGAAGGACACAGCTCGAACCTTACTCAACGTGCCACCATTGAACCAGGCAAGACATGGGCCTGACCAGAGGTTAGTGAAGTGTGTGTGTGTGTGTGTGTGTGTGTGTGTGTGTGTGTGTGTGTGTGTGAATGAATGTGATCCCATTTTGCTACTTATTTGTTTCTTGCTACTTATGAATAAATAAACTATTATGATCTGACCTCTGAGTCTGAGGCTTCCTTCTTGCTTCTGTCCTCAATCCTAATTCGTGACAAGAACAAGGCCCCAAGGGAGTCCTCGGCTGGCTTTTTATTCTGTGAAATGTTGGTGTTATATTATATAAGCATCAGTCATGGGATAATGTCCAATCAGGTCCTTTTCCAAAGCTTCTTGGACCCTAAAGGAATAAGATCACTGGCAAGCTTACAAATTACAATCTTGGATATAAAAATTGTCCTGTCCCTCATGGAAATCATAAGAGATCCAAAGAAATATCGAGATGACTGAAGCCCCTTGGTCATTTTATAGTTGGATGTTTTATATTCTGGAAATGAGAGGGGAGAAAAGATTGTGGTAGATGGCACTATTTGCTTCCCCAGCAGCTGTAACCATCGCTTTTCTCTCCTCTTAAGGAAGTATCTCTAATGATGACCTTTGTGCTCCCTAGTGAGAAGTTAAACTTAACTTTAAGACAGTCTGGCACCTCCCTTGTCTCTAAGGAGTGCAAAGTGGATA
Source organism: Mus musculus (assembly GCF_000001635.26). Lineage (NCBI taxonomy): Eukaryota > Metazoa > Chordata > Mammalia > Rodentia > Muridae > Mus > Mus musculus. Next base: position 12,768,039 of record NC_000082.6, read on the forward strand.
CATTTGGAGGACACATTTGGAGTTCCAGAGTCCAAAAAAGCATCCTCACTCCTGACACCGACTGCAAGTCCAGGGGTCTTCTAACACCCTGGGCTGGCCTTGGTGACACACAGTACCCCATGAACAGGTAGCTATGAACCTGAGTCAAAGCAAACCTCTTCTTCCTCAAGTGGGGTTCTTCAGGTTTCTTGTTACCACAGTGCACAGCGAATAACATGGTGTGGAGAGCCTTTGGGGGCCGCTTGCTTCTAGATACTTGTGAGGAATTTTATATGGAGCCAGGACAGAAGGGAGGTCAAGGCAGGGATCTGGCTTGTGGGCCTGGTCTCAGGAAATAGGCCCAGATTAAGAACATTTACATTTGAGTTAATGCAAAACATCCCTTTTGTCTTGATAATCTCTCCAGCACCTTAGAACCCAGGTTTATAGAATTTTGTTTATTGCCTTGCTTATTCCTTGACCCAGAACTGATCTTATCATTTTGCATCACTTAAAAGAAGACTAGAAAAAACAAAAACAAAAACAAAAACAAAAACAAAAACAACTTTCAGCCTCAGAACTGGCTGGGATCTTGCTACAATGTTGTCTAATTATCTTTTTTCTTTTCAATTCTCATTCCTGCCCTGTAGAACCTGTTGACTGACTGAGCTGTCTCAGTCACCACAGCAGGATCCTGGGAAGCCTGTCTGAAGTTCAGTGTTCTTCCCTCCCTGTGTGACTATGAGCAGCTCTCTCAATGGTTCTGAACCCACATTTCCTAATCTGAGAGAGACTGAAAAAATGACTTGCTTAATTAACAGTATTTGGGGAAAAATCATGTGATAACTTTTGCCTTTGAGGAAAAGAACCCCCATTAAAACAACCTTAGCAAGAAACAGAAGCTCATTTGGTGGCAGATGATGCATGTGCACATTATCTCAAGGCCACATGGCAGTGCTGAGGTAAACAGCTTACCTGGGGTATTACAGGGGCCCTTTGGGAGGAGCTACCCCAGACTGAGTGCAGGTCTATTTCCCTAGTTACATCTTAAAGAGTGGATTGTTCACATGGTGTGAACTGAGGAGGGCTCTAGAATGAAGAGGTAAAGAGCAACATGAAACATACATAAGAATATTTTCTTCATATAGGCAAAGTACATTTCCTGAAGTGGCTTTGAATTCATTCTGTAGCTAAAGCAGATCTTCACCATACAATGCCCCCTGCCTTAGCCTAGCAAGTAACTGGAATTACAGGTCTATAAAAAAACAAGTAAACAACAACCTGGAGCACTATATCTTAATTTCTGTACAGTTCCCACCAGATGAGTAACTGAGAAATGGACAGATGCATGTTATTGAATATACACATGCATAAAAATATTACACAAACTGAAGGAAAAACAATGGATGAGTTTAGGAATCTTCAGAGATATGCTGAACACCTGTGTTCCCAGGATTTCTTGATTTTTCCCTGTGGTTTTAATACCTGAACTAGAGAGGCACATTTGGAGAAACTTGCTTTGAGTAGGTCATCTTAGAGCTAGAACACAGCTCAACACTACATTGTTTGCCTAAGCAACACACACACACACACACACACACACACACACACACACTCATATTATTATCCACATTTTACAGGTGATGGAACTAAGACTCTGGAAGGTTATCACTTTCCAAGGGATGCACAGTCTCTAATGATGGAGAGGAGTTTATAGTCTAATCTGACTTCAAATCTCAGATTCCAATCATTTTTTAAAATAATATTACATTTTGAAAAAAAGCATCATCTGGTTTTGAAAGAAAATGAAATTTAAGACTTGTGATCCATGTAACTCATGTCAATTAGTCCAAAGAGTTGTTTGCAAGCTTAGAAGCCTGGGGCTGAGAACATTGTGGAGCAGGCCAAGACATGCCAGTGCAGGCCTGTCGTTAAGACATTCCTGAGGCTGCTTGGCCATAAAGATAAAGAGAATGACATGTCTGGACTGGCCCGGTGCCTCCCTATCTCCCGCCCTTCTGACATGGGTTAAATGTTAACCAATGCTCTGCTGTTACCTCGATCTGCACGTACAGTCTGCTGATGTTTAAATGAACCAATCATGTGAAACCGCACCAATTCCTCCCCCAGCCCCAGACCCTTTTCTATAAAAACCCCTAGCTTTCAAGCCACGTGGCTGACAACCGTTGTCTCCTGTGTGAGATACGTGTCAGTCCGAGCTCTGTCATTAAACTACCTCATGTGTTTGCATCAAGACGGTCTCTCATGATTCTGTGGTTGCATGCCGACTCGGGATACGAGTGATGGTTTCCCCACTAGGTTCTTTCAATTTCACTGATGGTTTCTAGATGTTATTGAGACACATAAAATCATGCATGACCTTGAAGTCATGCTTGAAGCGATAGTATGGACAAAACACAGAGACAGGAGGGAAGAGGAAATTTGTCAGCACACAACCTAGAGTTGTATAAAAGCTTACAGAAACCAATACATGTGCTAATGATGAATTCTGTTGAGCGTGTTCCTCCTTCAGTGGGTCCATTGCTTTGTAAACAGTGCCTGCTGTAGGTGAATCACAGCACATTTTCACAGCAGCCTAACCCTTCCATGAATCTTATGAATGGAACCAAGCTGCCAAGCTCTACAGTAAGTGGCACGCGACGTAGTGTTACCCTAAATCAAGCTTTCTGTGGCTAATTTTTCACTGCATAGCAGGCTCTAATTTAGCTGTCAGACCCTAGGTCTTTTGCCAACGCTAATGCAGAATTGTGGCAGGGGTGATAATTATCTCCAGACTCTAGTACCTCCTTCCTTTACCTTCTGGCCACAAATACTCAGCAGCTTCAAGATAATTTCCTCTCTTATTTTCTTCATTAGTTTGCAAACTACTACTGCCAACAAAACAACCCATCTGATCAAAAATGTCAACATAGAGTGCTTAAAATATTAAAACTGTCAAATAAAGACTCCATTTTTACATACCAGTTCAGTGAGGTCACATACATGGAAAATGATTTCTAAAATTAGATTGTGTAGATTACAAGGTTGCTGGGATTTTCTTTTAGGCCTATAAAATCAAGCCCCACAATGATGGCTCTAGTTCTTGTTGGTTCAATGTCTTTGAAATCGGCTTCCTATTGTTCCTTGGACAAGATTGATTTTTGTCTTAATGGTAATGTCAAATGTTCTACACTCAAATGAAGGCTCCATGGCTTTTGCACTCAGTGAAACTAACAAGAAAATTACCTGAAAGAAAAGACTAGAATTTAGCTTGCTGTTCGTATTTTTTTCTCCCCACCATTAAACAATGCAGACAGACGGTGCAGCCTGTCCACCAACGCTTATTATCTGGGGTGCTGTTCTCTAGGAACCCTCATAGGCTGAGCACCTTGATTCAACTATAGTAACGAAATTTGTAGATTGGAATGACAGTGACAGAGATAATTGGAAATCTGAGAGGAAAGGGAGTTTGCCTGTGGTAGGACTGAGCTCCAGGAAGAGACAGAATTAAATGAGATGTCACATCCACAGGCAGAACTCCCAAACAGAATATTTGTCCAAATGAACACTATTATATCTGTAACTTGGATCTATAGAAAAGGAACACTTTCCTAAGTCCCTCCACTTGGACTAGTTAAAGGAGGTTCTTGCAAGAGGGCCAGTAGATGGGTGTGGATTGTTGAAGCTCACCTCCTCATGGTAAGAGAAGTTAGAATAAGGTGAAAGAAACAGCTACACATGTCATGAGCATGTGTGTGCATGCATGCATGCATAAATACATACATGCACAGACAGACAGGCTTACATGCGTGTATGCAGCATATGCATAAATATATATGTATATACATATATATATATATACATATATATATAGAGAGAGAGAGAGAGAAAGGGAGAGAGAGAGAGAGACAGTCAGACATATGATACTGCATGTGTTGTTCTGGGATATGCTAGAGAGCCAGAAATATGGAAAAGTAGACAAAGGCAGAAAACAAGACAAAGCTGCGGAGATGAACGTACAGAAGATTAATTCATTGGGAGGCAGAAAAGAAGGCAAGCAGCATTTATTTATGAATGAACAACGATTGTACATTCAAACAACGAGGACTTGGTTAGTGTCTTTGCATGCATTTTTAAAGCTTAAGTACATGTCAGGGAGAAGCAAAGGAACCAAGGATTTGCACATTCATTCAAGTGAGCAAGAGAGATTTTCAAACTACCCAGGAACATATTTGGGGGTGGGGATTAGAATTTCTTGTTCAATACAATGAGTTTTCAATAGCATTGTTTTTACTTAATATTTTAAGATTTTCTTTTTATTTTGATTTATTTTTATGTATCTGTCTGTGATTATTCATGCAGTTGCCTAAAGAGGCCTAAAGAGGGAATAGAATAGTCTGGAATTGGACTCCCAGACCAAGTAAGCCACCCAACATAGTTGCTAGGAATCAAACTTGGTTTCTCTCTGCAAGAGCAGCAAGTGGTGGTGCACGCCTTTAATCCCAGCACTTGGGAGGCAGAGGCAGGTGGATCTCTGAGTTCAAGGCCAGCCTGGTCTACAGAGTGAGTTCCAGGACAGCCAGGGTTACAGAGAAACCCCGTCTCGAAACAAAACAAAACAAAAAGTGCAGCAAGTGTTCTTAACTATTGCTGAGTCAGCTTTAACCGCTGAGTCAGCTCTCCAGCTCCTTTGTTAACTGCTGAGTCAGCTCTCCAGCCCCTTTGTTAACTGCTGAGTCAGCTCTCCAGCCCCTTTGTTAACTGCCGAGTCAGCTCTTCAGCTCTGTTATTGCATTCTCAACATTCTAGAGTTTACAGAGTTTGAGCATCCAAACCCTCTCCTGTCGTTTATTCTTCATGAAAAGCATACATGTAATAACAGCTAACAGTGAGCAGCTTCTAGGTATTAGGCATTTCACCCTGTACTTACATACATATTAATCCATTTCCTCTCTTTATACGGCTATACTAAGTGAAAACTATGAGCACCATTGTCTTAGTCAGTGTCCTCATGTGAACAGACACAATGACCACAGGAACTCTTATAAAGGACAACATTTAGTTGAGGGTGGCTTATAGTTTCAGAGGATTTGTCTGCGATTGTCATAGCAAGAAATGTGGTGGCATGTAGGCAGGCATGGTGCTGGAGAAGGAGCTGAGAGTTCTACATCTTGATCCACAGGCAGCAAAAGTGACTGCCACACTGGGCATGGCTTGATTATATATGACATACTTCCTCTAACAAGGGCATACCTTCTAAGAGTGCACTCCTCGTGGCCAAGCATTCAAACACATGAGCCTATGGCATGAACCTATGGGGCCATTCCAATTCAAACCAGCAGAGTCACCTTCATTTTGTACATGAGGAGTCTGAGTCAATAAGATCAAATAATTAATCAAAGTTTTAATAACTGGAAGACATGGAGTTGGGATGTAATATAGGCAAACCTGACAGCCCTGTTAAATATTCTTAAGACTATGGTGTCTTCAGCCCCTGCTATGCTGCCATGTACATTATGCATTTAATTCTAGTGTACAAAATAAAGTGATATGAGGATTTCCAAAGATATAAAGTGACAGAGCCAAAGACCATCTTGTAAGCTAATCATTGATAGAGATGGTGTATATTGTCATTTAGCTAGATCTCCCTGGGCATGTCTGTTAGGGACTTTCTAGACTGGGTAAACTAAGATGGGCAGAGTCGCTTTGAACATGGATTGCACTATTGTGTGGACTGGGGTCCCAGGCACAATATAAAGGAAAAGGAAATCTGTTTCCTGACTGCAGATGCAATGGAACCAGTCACCTCACACCTTTGCTGCATGATGGGCTGTGCCTGCAAACTATGAGCAAAAATAGATTCTTCGTCCTTAAGTTGCCTTTGTCTGCTATACTGTCACGGAAGCATAGAAAGTTACCAATATTCCCAGTTGCCAGGAGAAGCTGGAGGAAACTAATTTCTCTACACCAATATGTCTTGTCTGTCCTAGGTTGGTGTGTATCACAGTTCTTGGGACAAATTCCCTTCCAAGCCCTTTCCATATTCCCTTGATAAATTCCTAAAAGAAAAATAAATGTAAAAGGCCTCAGAGCTAGACTCAACCAGGCCATCTGATTATTATGCCTGCCTGGCTGCTGGCTGGAGTCTGAGATGAAAATGAGTCTGTCTGTGGCCTTAAACAGGTATTATCAGCAAGGGAATGATCCAGAATAACAAAGCATGTTTAACCACTGTGACTGTAAATTTTCTAGTTTTTATTGTCCACAAAGGATGCTGCAGTATAGGCAGCTGTATTGAAATATAAAAAAGGTATTCCTGGCTCAAGGCTTCAGCATATTTAGAATTACTAATGAAAACACCCACAATATTTTAATTCAAAAATTATTAATTAGTGGTAAACCTTCAATTAGCAATAGCCTCAATGGCCTTAGCTTTTTTGTTTTATACTCTCAATTCAAGAAAATAGGAATCTAATAAACCCACAGCTTCCATGTCATGAAAAAGCTAATGTTTTTCTTAAATCATTGCAGGTTAAGCTTCCTTTATTTGTATGCACTATTTGGGACTTTTTTCTGGAAAGCATGACTATGAAAGCTGGTCTCTAAGCTTTTTCAAGCTTATGCCTTTTTGGTGGTGGTCGCTATGAGCTTTTCTACAAAACACTCTCAAGTTGTGTTTTGTTTATCAAGGTTCAGAAAAATTGGACCTGTTCATTTGAATATGAAAGAGATAGGAATGGGTAGATAGATTATAGTTAGACAAAAGATAGGTAGATAGACTGATGACAAGGAGATAGATTTTATTTAATATTTATTTTTATATATTTTATAAATTTACATATATTAATATGTTATTACATTTTATATATTATGTTTTATATTAAATTATTATATATTACATTATATTGCTTACATAATGCATCACATATTTTATATAACATAAAATATATACCATATTATATAGTATATATCAACATTATATAATTATAAATTATATTATATTTCATATTTTATATAATATAAAGTATATTGCATATTATATAATATGGACTATAAATATAATACATTATATATATATATATACATATATATATATATACCCAACCATAGAAGAAAAATGCATAATAAAAACATCTTTGCTAGTCTTCATAAGAACACTGCAGGAAACAATTGTATTTGTTTGGTTGATTGGATTTGGGTTTTTGAGACAGGTAGTGTGGCTGTCCTGGAGCTTGCCACATAAACCAGGCTGGCCTAGACGTCTCAGAGATACCTCTGACCCTGCTTCTGGAGTGCCGGGATTAAAACCATACAGCAGCGTGCCCAACAGAGCAGTTAATCCTGAGTCTGAGGGATGTTACATAATATTTGTCTCCAGGTACTCAGTTTAAACATAAACGAAATGTTGAAAATGATGATGGTGGTGGTTATGGGTTACAGTGACACTGGTGATGATGGTGGTGGTGGTCATCCTGATTATGATGATGGGGATGGTGCTGGTAAGGGTAATAATTATGGGATATTGATCACTAGTCACAACAATTATTTTATCATCTATATGAGTTTGGAGAGGTGGTTCAACAAGTAAAAATACTCAGTGCTAAGTCTGACCACCTAAGCTCATCCCTGAAATAAGCATCTTAGAATAAAAGTGACTTCCAGGAGTTCTCCTCTGACTTCCACACAAGCAAGCACCAAGGAAAGCCACCCCCCCAAGCCCTTCCTCCCTCCCTTCTTCCCTCACATAGTAAATAAAAATGCAAGAAAAATACTAGAATATCAGTGTGCTGGACATTGCAGTTGCAGTTCTTATATGTATATATTATGTCATCAGCACAATAACACAACTTTAACTGACACTCTCTAAAATGAGGAGCTAGAAGACCAGAACACTCATTCTGCATAGCACAAGCCACAAAGACAGAAATGCTGGTGAAAAGGTCAGCTTAGGAACTTGGGGAAGGTCATGAAATACTTGCCCCCCTGGAAGAGAGAGGCTAATTAACATTTCTCAGAAAACAGGGCAGGAACCAACCTGCAGGTGGGAACACATTCCTCAGGACTGACTGTTGTCCACCTTCAGACAAAAGAAGTCCTTGTCACCTCATTCCCTAAAGACCAGTCAGTTTAAAGGGTTCACTGTTCCGACAATCATATTGTGCATAGTTGCTGATGCTCTATTCTGCCCCTGGAAACCATATAAAAACTTGCCAAACGAGTGCTTGTGGTCACTGCCTCTCTTATGGGTCTGGAACAAACCCTGTGCACTAGAACAATAAATTCTTCTTGCTTTTTGCATCAATCCTGGCTCTGTGTGGTTCACTCAGGGGATCCCCAGTAAGCTAAGGCACCCCGGAGTCTTACACTGGCTACTTCTGTCTGTATCAAGAACCCACAGTACCCCATTGCCTAGTAGCATAGCATACCTTGCCTTTATTCATATGGCCTTTTAAATTTTTAATCAGCATTGAACCCCAACCTCATCAGCTCTGTGATTCTTTCAGATAGCTATTGAGAGCTCTATGAGATTTTTAGTACCCTTCTGATTTTATGGTTGCCCACAAAAGCCACAACTACGGAACATCAGAAAGACTGTGCTGTGAAATATCTCCTGGGTATTATATTTTAAGACTCAAGTAAATAACAGCCTCTTTTAAGATGTAAATAACACTGAAAATTTTAAGCCTATTAGAAAGTCACAGCTCAGATAATTCATTTAACCATTAATAGTGTACTCAGTGGGAATGTGACTGTCACCAATGAGCCAGGGCCTTCTTTGCATTTAGCTTGGAACACTGCAAAAGAGAAAGGGGAAATTTTTTTCCCAATTGTTGACTAGGTCTGGGTTTGTGGAAAAATCATAAGAATAAGGCAAAATTAGTTACTATGCATTTATCAAAACTAATCAACCAGTATTGGTAGAGTAATATGAGCAATGATTTGTTTATAGTTAATTCAGGTTTGGAGTTATGCCTTTATTATGTTAGGGTTTTGTCTTTTACTGTTTATTGTAATGCTAAGTGCTAGCGTCTGAGATTTGAAGTCTGCAAGTAGCCTACAGGGCCCTGCCCCCAGTTAATTCTGATTGGTAAATAAAGATGCCAGCAGCCAACAGCTGGGTAGAGGAGACTAGGCAGGTTTAGGTTCCCCAGACTTGATAACAGGAGGAAGGATCAGGGGACACAGAAGCCATTATGGAGTAAGAACTGCAGGAGAGAAGCAAGGAAAGCACCCTGGGCTCTGGGCCAAGAGACCATGGTCCAGAGGGCTGACCAATTGCAATTCAGAGCAGCCCAGATGAAACACAGTAAGTAATAATAGGGTTATAGATAGAAGGTAGATTCTAATAACATGGAGGGTAGGCAGCTGCCCAGCTATTGAGCCACTTAAGGCATATTAAAATATAAAGTTTGTGTTTGTATGTGTTCTTCATTCCGGGAGCATAAATGGTCAAAGGCAGGAAGGAACCTCGCATCAGGATTTTTTTTTTTAACTATTTGTTACAATAGGATTAACTTTGTGTCCATCTGATGTCCTCTCTCTGCTCCAGGATTCCAAGTGGGCACAGCATCACATTTAACAACAGTATCTCCTTAGCATCCTTTGGTTGTGGCACTACATGTTTGGTTTTTTTGGTTCTGTTTTTTTTTTTTTTTTTTTTTTTTTTTTTTTTTTTTGGTGGGGGGGGTGGTTTTTCGAGACATGGTTTCTCTGTATAGCCCTGGCTGTCCTGGAACTCACTTTGTAGACCAGGCTGGCCTCGAACTCAGAAATCTGCCTGCCTCTGTCTCCTGAGTGCTGGGATTAAAGGTGTGTGCCACCACGCCCGGCTAACATGTTTTTTATAATCTTCAGTTTGTCAAGTATATGTGGCTGTTCCTGTAGGATTATAAGAGGAAGAACACTGAGGTAGAGAGATCTGACATGGAGGACACTCACTGTTTAACTGGCTGAACCCTGTTGAGCCTTACCTTGGTCTCAACAGAGTACTGTCTTCTAAGTTTCTCCATTTACAGGTATGGTAGCTACTTTACACACTGCTGTGCAATGGAAGAGATGAAGGTTTACTTGGTCTTACATTTCAAATATCCAATATGGTGGGAAAGGTGTGCTGGCAGAAGCATTCAGCCACTGGACACATTGCACTCTCAGGAACTGGAGAGTGAACAGGAAGTATGGCCAACCCATAAGATTCTAAGATTCAAAGCTCATCCTTAGTGGCCCACTTCCTCCATCAAAGCTCTGCTTTCTAGTATTACACATTTCCAAACAGTATTGCCATCTGTGGGCCAAATGTTCAAACTCATGAGAGCCTCTGGGGGGCATTTGCCTTGCAAACCTCAACATAAAGCTACTCTTTTTCTTCCTTTGCATACCATACTCTTTAAAAGAAAGTACCATACTCATGGAGTGAAGACTCACATTCCCTTCTTGAAGAAGTAGTAGCTATATACATTATTTGGGTTGCTCTTTATTGTTTATTGATTTGTTCAGTTTATTTATATGAGTAAAGACTCATGGGTATTTATTTTATGCTGTGGTGTGCTATCTAACACTCCTTTATTCTTGTGTTTCTAATTGTTTCAACTCTGACCATCACCACTAAGGACTCTTTGAACTGACTTATGTATATATTTGGCTCCACCTTTGTAGTATTTTGTCTTTAGTGATTCCATACTTCCTGTCATCTAAGGTGCTAGAGTTTTGTCCTGTGAATTTTTTCCTCATCTTTCAATCACATCTCTTCAAAGAGCCCTAGATTCTTTTATTAGAATTTGGCATTATTAGAAAATGCTATTGTAACAAGAATATACTGGTTCTTGGGGTGCTAGTTGCTACTGGAGTGTCATTGCTTCTAGGTCACCACAGCTGGCAAAAGAGTATTAACAGTGGATAGATGAAGAAAAATAAATGACAGATAGGTGGCTGGATGGATAGATAAACAGACAGACAAATAGATTTTCCATAAGCACTTCTATTAGTTCCAATCATCGCATCTTTGTTGGTTAAAATGAATCTGTACAAGTCACCGAGATCAATTGAAGAAGTGTGGCTGCCAGCAGCCACGAGAAGTGGGTACCTGGAAGGAGAGCTGAGGGTGGATGGGAAGGACGGACAAGAGAGGAATGAGGCCAAAGCTTCTGATCAAGGCCCAATGTTTAATTCTTAAGTCTGAATTTGAAGGAAGAAGCCCTTCCCCCACTTTGCCAGGATCTGGTCAGGAAAATAAGCTCAGCTGCTCAGCAGGTAGTGGCTTCTTGCAGGAAGATGCAGATGTGGCAGACAATAGACTTCGCCTAGGTCAGAAGACTCCACCCTAGATGGGCTAAGCAACTGTGGCAAAACAAGGTCTCATTTAGCCTGCTCAAGGCACAAATAAGAATCAATTAGAGTTTACAGGATGGCTCAGTGACCAAAGGCCAAGCCTACTGACAAGCTAATCCCTGCAAGTTGTCCTCTGACTACCACACACACATTACCTGCCCACATATCAGAAATAAATAAATGCACTTTTATTCTTTTAAAAAGAATCAGTTACATTTGAACCCAAGTAGGTGGAAAAGCTGTAGAGATTGCAAAGTGTTGCAGTCTTCCTGAGAAACTGAAATGTGGCATTATTCTTCAGAGTCATGGATGGAAACAAGGTAACAGGTGAAAAGGCACAGTGAAGCATTCCGGAAGCCACTGGTTTAAACCACCAATAGATGAAAGAATTAGCAAAAGTGGTTTCCTAATCTCTCATACCATTATACCATTAGGGTTTTCCTAAAATTTTTAATTTGATTCTATGTTCACTTAGAACCCAACAGCAGCAGAGCTGATATATTAAAAATAAGATTAAGTGGAGTCACCTATTAACCCATTAACAAAACTATTAACAAGATCTAGGTAAGAAGAAAAGTCCAGGTGTATGAGACACTCAAGACACTCAAGGAGACTGGAAATCACCTGTTAGATCCAAAAATCCAAGGTCCAGGAGTCAGTCCACAAAAAAACGAGAGTCAGAGAATAAGGAATCAGTCCACAAAAAAACTGAAAGATCCACAACGTGAGGACTCCCCCACGTTCTGACTCAGGAGAGGCGACACCCCAAAATCACCCACAAGAAACGGTCTTGCTGCAAACTGCAAGAGGATTTTTATTCAAGAGCGCTCTAGGGCCCACGGTCATACACCATGCAGGGGTAGAGTACCATGGCGCCCCGAGTAGCTGGATAAGGGGGTATTTAAAGGAAGAAACCACAACTCAAGGAGGTGGGAAGGGCGTTATTGGAAAATACCAAAAATACCAGTTAAGAGTCACAAGGAAGTGCAAAGTTACAAGAGTCACGAGGAATACCTGGTAATTGTGAGGGTTATTTCTCAAGACAGTTTCTAAGAGCCCCTAACAATAGCACATTTGCATAGCGGGTTCCAGCAATGGTCAGGGTGACTTTCTTTGAATGAGCACTCTTTGAACCCAGGAAGAGGGTGGGTGGAGGAATGTCGCTATCTGTTTTATGATTAGCATACTTTCACAAAGGCCACATTCCCAAGCCTGGGCCTAAAGGCCTAGAATTTTGTTTTTACTTTGTTATACTTTCAAAACGAGAGTCAGAGATTGATGCAAACTGCAAAAGGCTTTATTGATCCGACGTGCACTGGGGTCTCCAGCACAATCAGCTAGGAAGACTCTGAATCACAGAGGCACACATCTTTTATACACTCTACAAAACACAACAATGACAGGGTAATGGAACAGAACATAGTTGGGCAAGAGCCTGTGGTCAAGATTGTGGTTTTTTTCCCATTATCTGCAAGGGAACATGGGGAACTATCACACAACCCCTCCCCATCCTGTGGTTGGAACATGGGGAACTATCTCACGACCCCTCCTATCTTGTGGTTGAAACATTTCCCAGCATGGGGTCCAGTGCAAAGTTTCTATAGTCATCATGAGCTTGTTCTTGTTAAGTAACCTATATATTATATTCCTACATTCCTACAACCTCTCCTTTTCCCCTCCCACCATGAGATTATTTTTATTGCATTTCTACACACCAAATCTGACACGGGTAATGGAAGACCTATGATATGTACAATACCTTGCCAGGCACTTATGTTAGAATGTCATACAGCAATATTCACCATTCAAAATAGCAGTACATTTAGAATATATAAATGTGTATTTGATCTTGGTCTTTGTCTTTTTCTGACTGGTCCTTAGAACAGAGTCAAAGACCATTATACTTCCCAGAGTGACAGGTGATGAAGTTGTGTGAAGAGATTTCTGAGAGCCTGTGAGAGAACTCCAAGTAAACAAAACAAGAGTCTTTTAATTTCTCTTCCTCCATGACTTTGGGTGTTCTTGGGATACACTTTCTTGTTCCTCCCAGGTATAATAAGAGGAGTGGCTTTTGCTTTAGATAGCCATCATCTTACCCACTATCATTCTGAGTGACATTTCCAGGCTTGGCTGGTCTTCCAGAATGTATACAGAAATAATCTGACCTTGCTTTCTAGATGCTAAAAGCCTGAACTCATGTGATCTTGCCTTTGTGGCTTTGTACAACTACGACTTGAAATCAAACGAGCTTTGCTCACATGACTTTGCTTAACCTTCAGAATGCCCTCAGTGTATAAATTGTCTGAGACTGAATAAAGTTGACTATGGCATGAGTCTGCCCCATTTTTAGACTCCATTCTCCCAGGTTTATGCGGCCAACAAAAGTGGCAACAGTGGCTAATGACCTAATCATCCAAGCCCAAGTAAAGAAGCCTTCTTAATAGTTCTGAACACCAAAGCTCAGGGAGCTTCCTAACTATGACCATATCAATGGTCTAGGGTGTTGATGTACGATGACTACATCAAAACAACAGCTCCTGCAAAAGGGACAATTCTAAACCTTGCAGTTCTCACAAGTCTTCATGTGGCTGTTTATGTAATATCTGTTAATGTAGTGATATTAAATATAGTACCTTACAAAGTAAACACATTTTCTATGCTGTTAGTCCTCAGAAGAGCAGTCTCTCTAAGAACATGTCACAGGCATCGAGCATCTAGATAGGGTGCTTGAAAGATATTTGACTGTTAGATGGACTAGAAAAGCTATCAGCACAAATTTCTCTGTTGAACAAATTGAATCAGCCAAAAGAAAGGCTCTCTCTCTCTCTCTCTCTCTCTCCACACACGCGCACGCGCGCGCACACACACACACACACACACACACACACACACACACACACACACACAGTAGAAAACACATCATCCCCTTGAATGTTCAATATTCGCATTGATATAAGTCTTGCTTCTATCATGGGACATGACATGCTCTTTGGCTTGAGGAGTTTGAGCAGTAATTGTGTAAATTACTTTTCTCGGCCATTACCAAATACCTGACAGCAGCAACTTACAGGAGGAAGGATTTATTTCAGCTCATGGTACAAACAATGCAGTTCATCACAGAGTAAAGAGCGAGGAGCCTGGGAGTGGTTCAAGCTTATGGCTCAGCTTTCTTGCATATTCAAGTTTGCAGAAACAGAAAGGGAGATTGGAAATAAAGACAGCCTAGAACCCTCAATGCCCACACTTCTCAGATAATCATAGTCACTCTGAAGGGAATGAAGGGTTGAAGAAAAAGCAGCCTGGGCATGCATAACTGCAGTAGGTGATCCTCTACTTACTTAGAAACCACCCTCTTTTAAAAAAACTGCACTTTTGGGAGAGGGCTCAGTGGGCACAGTTCCTTTTCCATAAGAATAAAGACTGGAATTAGTGAGCTTGGGACATAAGGCAGGACAGATGGGGCAGTTGCCTGTGCTCCCAGTTACTCAAGAGGCAGAGACTGATTTCCAGGTGTCTCGGTATTTTACTGCTGTTAAGAGACACCATGACCAACATAACTCTTATAAGAAAACATTTAATTGGGGATCACTTACAGTTTCAGAGAATTAGTCCATTGTCATCACAGAGGGGAGCATGCCTCAATAAACAAAGTGGAGAGAGACACCCAGAATTTCTCAAAGCAGTTTGACTGTGTCTGTTGCTTATTTTTTCTCACAGAAGTGATTATACACACACTATTTCAGGATTATGCTCTTCATCCCAGGAGTGACACTGATCTCTCTCTTGTCTGCTCAGGCTGCTGTAACAAAGCACTATCAACTGGGTGGCTTAAATAGTAGAAGTTTATTGTTGAAACTTGGAGGCTGGAGTTTGACACTGAGTGCAGCATGGCTGAGCTCAGGTGAAGATTCTGTAGCTTCTCACAGAACAGGAGACCACAGCTCACTTTCTCTCTCTCTCTCTCTCTCTCTCTCTCTCTCTCATCTCTTTCCTGACAAGGAACCCATTCTATAAAACCAGACTTCACTCTTTTGATGTCACTGAACCCTAATTACTTTCAAGAAAGCTCTCACCTGCAAACACCACCACATTATGATAATGTTAGGGCTTTGAGATATGAATGGAAAGTACCTAATCTACACTCTGCACACACACAGCATCTTCTGCATATATGAATTATCACAGCCAAGAAGGTGTGTGAAGCCACTGACTTGGATGCAAAATATAGTGGCAAGCTAGATACCCATAGATGAGAAAATCCTGCACCTGGGTGCAGAAGCTACTCTGTCTGTCTCTGGCTCAGAAGTAAACCAAGCACCTGCTGATGAGATGGACAGCCCTGTTTCTTTATGTTTCTTTAGCTCAGTTTCTACAGAAACTACACCTCACAAAAAGAGATCAAACTTGAAGTACATATCAAGCTTGATGCAATGGTCCAGCCAAGAAAATAATAAGAGTGAATTGCAAAACCTCTGTGAAGAAACACATCTCCACAAGTCCCCTAGCTGAACTGTGACAACAGAGGAGCCACCATTGAAAAGCCTGTGCCTGTGCCACCCAAAGCCTGTGCCACTCCCAGAAATGGACTCTCCAAGTAAGGTCAACTGCCACTTGAACACAGAGACTTCTGAACAGACCTCTCATGGCCCTCAGCTACCCAAGTGACTGCTTTTGAACTTGTCCATGGTAGGTGACATGAGGCAGAGACAAGGGCACAAGTGTTTTAGGGTCAGTGGGGGTCACAGATTAAATTCTACTTTCATCTCTTGCAAATTACCATAAAATACAAGTTCTGGACCATGAACTTGCCCCAACAGATCTTTGCAGATCTGTAAAAGAGATCATAATGTGTTTCTCCCTGGAAGCAGAGAGTTCAGTATTTACCATAGTTAAGTCAACTTATGTGCCCCTCTCCATAGTCTGTGAATTCAGGATTGGTTTCTTCCCCTTTGAGGCATGGAGAAGTCAGCAGCAGGATGCCTACCCATTGTCAAGCTGCTAATGAGAAGGAGCAGGCTGCGCAGTGTGCAGCTCTGAAGACTCTCAAGAAATCCCTCTTCACCCAGTGGTATTCACACTACCACTAATAAACTTTGGGTTTAGGCAGCCAGGCCTCTTTAAAATGTAAATATTTTAACTAGGACAAATAGCACATCAAAACATATCAGCCATGAAATCCAATTAGCTTAGCCTCTAGTTTTCTAAATTTCCCTGAAGGTAAAAATCACCTGGGGCACTTGATGTATCTCCTCCCCCCCCCCCCCCCCCCCCCACCTCCCAGGACACTACCCTGGAAACACTGAAACAGCAGCTTAAAAGAGGTGGGGATTTGTGTTGATAAAGCACTTTACAAGCATGTCCTCTGTTTCTGAGGCTCAGGATGTCAAGGATATCCAAAACTATACTCCAGACAATAGAGAGAATGTACCTAATGGGAATCGTGTGGCTACTTAAATTGAACCATCAGTGGAGATCACAGACTTGGTTTAATAACATATCTTCATATTGATGGAGAAACTGATGAGTGTCGGGGGAGGGTTGGGGTTGGGGGTTGCCCAAGGTCACACAGCCTAGACAGTTGAGGCTTGGGAACTAAAGTGGACATCGTGTGATGGTTAAGTTCCTCTAACATCCTTAGTTTGGAGTAAAGGGCCATCAAGAACCCAGGGAGAAGTGGGGTGTGGTAGAACACAGCTTTTATCCTAGCACTCAAGAGGCAAAGGCAGGCAGATCTCAGAGTTGGAGGCTAGCCTGGTCTACGAATCAAGTTCCAGGACAGCCAGGGCTACACAGAGAAAACCTATCTCAAACAAAACAAAACAAAAACAAAACCAGAAACAAACAAAAAGAATCCAGAGAGATCCCTGGGTAAAATGAGTGTAGGCTGCATACCAATGACTCCAGGTGATAACAAAGCCTCCTGCATTTGACTGTCAGCACCAAGAGAATAGATATGAAATGTCCTCACCAGACAGTAACAATGAACATGTGGTGAGAGAGACCAGATATACTGACAGGGCTAACTGACTCACTCCACCATACAAAACACCAAGACACCTTAGTGTGCACCATAAACCCATACAGTTTTGGTTGTCAATTAAAAGATAACATCTTTAATACATCTGTATGTATGTATCTGAGCACCCCAGGATGGAACATGAGGGGCACAAAGGGGCAAACTGAACAATTCCCTCTCTTCTGCTGGGTGGAATTGGGTTCTTACAGTCATTCATGCTTATAGAATCTTGCTCTCCTCATCTGCCTATCTCTCCCTGTTTCTCTGTCTCTGCCTCTCTCTCCCCCTCTTCTGTCTCTTCCTCCTTACAGCCTCTTACTCTCCTCAGCTGCCACTCTTTGTTTCTCTGTCTCTGTCTCTGTCTCTGTCTCTGTCTCTCTTCCTCTCTCTTCCTCTCTCTCTCTCTCTCTCTCTCTCTCTCTCTCTCTCTCTCTCTGTGTGTGTGTGTGTGTCTTTCTGCCTCTCCTTCTCTCTCTCCCCTCTCCCTCCCTCTGTCTCTTTCTGTCTATATCTCTGTCTCTCTGTTTCTGTCTCTCCCTCTCTGTGTGTCTCTCACTCTCCTTACAGCCTCTTACTCTCCTCAGCTGCTCCCCTCTCTCTGTCCCTGTCTGTCTCTATCCCTGCCTTTGTATCCCTTGCCCCTCTTTGCCCTGAGCCTTTTTACTGCCGTGTCACCAGCAAACCACAGCAATGCTTCTCTGCTCTTTTCACTTCTCTTTTCTTACTTCTCTACACAAAGTACAAAATTCTTAGAGTTCTTATCCAATGCCTGAAAAAGGCCAGATTTTTCTTTCCCTCAGTGATATCTATTTTCAGGGAAAGAATATAAATTCAAAACAAAACAGCAACAAGAATCAAACATTTCTACTTCACAGAGATGGCCAACACTATAGGCCACTCAATCTGCTTCAGTTTTGTGAAAATACACAAAAGTAACCAGGCATGAAGCAAATCTAAACTACGCATGGCTAGGGTCTGAGGTTGTAAAGCCCTGTTTCTGATCTGTGGGGCAGACCCTAAGTATCACAGAAGATTTTATTCCTCTGTACAAGCCAGCTTGTTGGAGGACATGTCTTGACCTCAACAAAGAGGTATGTAAAGGAAAACTCAAGCCAACATGAGATGCTTAACTTTGCTTTGCTATGACTGACTTCCCAGAGTAATGGGAAAGGCAACTCTGGGCTTCAGAAACAGAAGCAAGAAAGCATGAGTTCTTTCAGGCTGTGAGGGGGCAGTCAGCTCATTTGGATGGACCTTGGGGGCACAAGATAAATGCAGATGATCTCCCTCATATAAACATAGCCCTGCTACCCCTGGGAAAACACTAAGCCATGGGCCTCTTCTGATCCCTGGATTGGTAGTTTTCCAAAGTGAACAGGAGTGTGGTCTCAGATTCCTCCAAGGTGCTGAAATCTGAGAGTGTGAATGTGGAGCCAGAGATGGTACTTTCTCACTCTTCTCCATGCTGTTTACTGGATACTCCACAAAGCTCAAGAGCATTAGCCTGTTGCAAGGGAGTGAGCTCTTTCCATAGGAGGGAAGTGGAAGCACATTCTCTCAGCCACCATCAAACCTTAGCTTCAGATCCTGGCTCTGCCCCTTATGGGCTTCATGGCCTGACCTCTTGAGCCAGAATGTCCTCTTTTTAAAATTGAAAATAGATTCATTTTTATAAAATATAGTCTGATTATGGTTTTGTCTCTCTCAGCTCCTTCCTGATCCCCCTTCCCCACACACCCAAACAGAGATGGCTTGTATATACTTCACCTAGGGAGTGGCACTATTAGGAGGTGTGGCCTTGTTGGAATAGGTGTGTTACTATGGGTGTGGGCTTAAGACCCTCATCCTGGTTGCCTGGAAGTCAGTATTCTGCTAGCAGCCTTCAGATGAAGATGTAGAACTCTCAGGTCCTCCTGTACCATGCCTGCCTGGATGCTGCCATGATGATGGACTGAACCTCTGAATGTATAAGCCAACCCCAATTAAATGTTGTCCTTATGAGAGTTAACTTGGTCATGGTATCTGTTCACAGCAGTAAAACCCTAAGACAGATTTCTGGTACAAGACAAAAGTTCGTACCAGGAGTGGGGTATTGCTGTTATAGGCCTGACCATGCTTTTGTTTGGAAGATGTGGATTTTGAGACTTTGGATTTGGAAAGCAGTAGAATGCTTTAAATGGGGCTTTATGTGCTATCCTAGTAGGAAAATAGAATACTTTATTGCTGAGAGTAATATGAACTGTGCAGACCTGGCCCAAGGAGTTGCAGAGGAGAATTTCAGTATGTAGCGCATAGAGACTGTTAGTCAGGGTTTGTATTCCCACACAAAACATCATGACCAAGAAGCAAGTTGGGGAGGAAAGGATTTATTCAGCTTACACTTGCACATTGCTGTTTATCACCAAAGGAAGCCAGGACAGGAACTCACACAGGGCAGCTCACTCCCTTGCAACAGGCTAATGTGATATTTTGGTGAAGAAAGTGACTATTTTTGCTCTTGTCTGAAGAGTCTGCCTGAGGCTAAGGTGAAGAGACTCAGATTAATTGCATTGACAAAGGAAGTCTCAAAAACGCCCATCATAGATTTTATTCTCTGGTTAAGTCTCATGAAGAACATTTTAAACAAGTGTAGCAAGCCAGTAAGAAGCCCCCTTCCATGGCCTTGGCATCAGCTCCTGCCTCCAAGTTCCTGCCCTGTGTGAGTTCCTGTCCTGGCTTCCTTTGGTGATAAACAGCAATGTGCAAGTGTAAGCTGAATAAATCCTTTCCTCCCCAACTTGCTTCTTGGTCATGATGTTTTGTGCGGGAATACAAACCCTGACTAAGACACAAATCCATATCCTTTCTTTCTCTGTCTCTTTAGAATAAAGACAGGTATCTATACTTGATCTTAGCCAAAAGGCCAAGAAATAATAAGACAGGTATCTAAAATAAGATAAAAACAGACAAATCAGAATAGGACAAAATAAACAAACAAAAATACCCTCCAAAAAAAAACCACAAGAAAAATTTTAGACCCTGAAACACATTCATTCTCGTACACAGAAAACCCATTTAAATAAAAAAAAAAAAACCCCACAATATGGAAGCCAAAAATTATTTGTATGGAAAACAAACAAACAAACCCTCCAAAATAACATTAAGTTTATTTTGTGCTAGCCATATACTGCAGGGCACAGGGCCTGTGCTTCAATGTGGTTTGTATACCCACTAAGACTAATTTTTCCTTCATGAGTGGTTAGAGATAGCTTCTGGGTTAGGGATAGAGATTTGTGTCTCCTTCTCCTCAATACAAACCAGAATCTCTTCATTTGTCAAGTGGTATTGATGTCCCTTGGGACAACATTAGAGGGATATTATGAGGATTCCATGAGACAACACATAAAACACTTAGAAAAGCAGCCATAGCCTTGTGTGGAGCTTTAGCTAACAGTAGAGTTAGATCTGACTTGGTTGAATTATTACAATCTGTTTGCTGAGTTTTCAATCGGGGTGGGAAAAATCCCCAAAGCTTAAACAATAGGTCTTGAGCACTGTTTGCCAATCCCAAAGCAGTAGCCAGGGCTGCAAAGCACAGTTATGGAGACCACCCATTGCCTGATCATTTCCAAGGCCATTCTGATATGACTTTCAGTGGCAGACTCACTGTTTGTTATATTGTGTTGTGGCTAGTATTAAAATGAGTGTTTGCATCCCAAGAATGCTTTAGTGGCTTATGTTTATAGTGGGTTTCAGAAGAGAACCCTTGCTTATGCTAAGGTAGGAAATTGATAAGTCATAGGGTTAGGCTGACCAAGATTGGTATTCTGTTTTGTATTCTTGATATTTTGCAAACCATTGGGGGGAGGGGCGATTTTCTACATTTTCTGAGCCATTGTCTCTTGATCTGAAACAGAGAAAATTATAGCAATACCTTCCATGGTGCTGTGAAGAGATTAACTAAAATCAGCTATAGACATTCAAAAAAAAAAAAAAGTCCTCTTTTTTCCTTTTGTAATGCCCAGGTTCTCTGGGCTGTTTTGTATTCTGGCTATGTGAGAGAGTCATGGGACAGAGAAAATGTCTGGCATTTACTACTCTCTGTCTGTTGCCTGAATGTATGACTCATGATAGGTGACTAGTAAATACCCACAGAGTGGGGGAGTGTTCGGATAGTCATCAGCTTTCTAGAAAAGCTGGGAGTCCTGTTCTTTATCCATCCCTTCTTACTGCCTTCCACATCCTGCCTCTTTCCTCCTTCTATGTCCTGTGTAGCCATCTGAACAATACTCTGGCAAGAGGTATCTGTAGATGAAGATGCTGCACATTGAGCTCCATCCTCTTGTCTGTCTTTATCCTATGCTACTAGCAACTTTGTGGGGCTTCTCCCTTGCACTCAGAATGAATGACAGCTCTTAGCAAGGGGCACCTTTTGCAATGACCATGGGATGTGAAGCCATTTTAGACCTGTAATAACTCATCTATTGGCCAGTCTTAGATGAGCTCCATGAGCCTTATTATATGTATATATCATGTTAGATGTTCAAGGAACAATAATGGGCCATCTCTTCTATCCTTAAATGTCAAATAAGGTACCTTGAAAGCTTAGTTCATGGTTGGCACTGGATAGTAACATCTGAGGACCCAAAAGATAGAGGCAAGATTAGAAAGAAAATATCTTTATCAACCACCTACTCCATCTTGAAAAAGTCTGTCTTCATTGACCACCTATTTCATCGTGCCTTCTAACTCTGCCTTTGTTGACTTCCTCAAAAAGCCTATGACTCCCTAGCATTTAAATTTTATTTAATTACTATAATTTCATTCTCACAGTATACCAGCTTTCCTTTAATTGGTCACATTTACACGTTGGTTAATGAACTAATTTTTCAACTTATTTACAAAAACAAATTGAGCTTCCTTAGTTACTTCCCAATGGGCTCTGCACCAAATGTGAGTCCCTCAGCCCCCCAGCTTCCTATCAATAGAAACTAACCTAAAACTGCACATCTGGTAGATTCTCAATTAATACACATGGAAAGTATAAAATCATGGACTGTTCTGTGAAGAAGGAAACTAATGTTAGACTTTATTACAACTAAAATAAAAAATATCACCGTAAGTTAAAACACGTTTCCCCTCTTAAATAAATGCTTAGAGGTTAGCAGTGCAGGATTGATATGGCAATCCTATTTCATAAAAAAGGAAAATAGAAGAAATAAGGGAGAAAATGTGGGGATTTCAATGCTTTGAAAAGTTGTAAGAACTAGAAGTCATCATGTTACGTGAAATGTGGCAAGCAAAGAAAAACAAATTATTTTATCTCATGTACAAATTATTGATTTAAATATGTATATTATTGTCACTCATATGACACAAAAGTAGAGATAGGATTAGCAGTAATCACAAGGTAATTGTATAGTACTTATATATTACTCTTAGTAAATCTTACTAGCATATATTCAAAAATAGGCACTCAGTTCACTATCTCTGTTTACATCCCAGCCCATGGCAAGGTGCCAACCCCACACAGGTTAAGTGTCCCTCCTTAGCTAAGACTTTCTGGAGACATCCCCACAGAAATAGCTTGAGGTGATGCCAGTCAATTTGAACTGTCATGGTGCTGAGTACAAAACTTGATCCTTCTACACAATGCATACACACACCTGTATATATATGTTTCCTTCTCCATCCCTCAGGATAAATGGTATTCAGGATATGTATCATTGAGAAGAACAGCACTTTTGCAGACTTTCCATATTCAGATTTAAACACAGTATGATCCAACTCCACTTGTTTTAGCCTCAGGATTGTTGACACCTGATCTCCTGAAATAGTTTGAAGTGAACATAAGATGGCTCTGATTCTTGTGCACTTAGCGGTGCAGAGTTATTCTGTTATCATGCTTTAATTACACTGGAGCACAGCTGATTAATCAGGGGCCACACCCTTACAGAGAACAGAATCTCCCTCTCACAGAAGATATCAATTGCTGACAGCTCCTTAGCTAGGCATGGGACTTTGCTTGGGTTTTATCTGACTTGTACTTGTAAAAGCTTTGTGCACGGTATCAGAACTTTCTCGTATGTGCTACTGTTGCTGTGCAACATCCAGAGATCTCTGTTTCCTCATAGGCATCCATTACTTCAGGCTCTTCTTAATTGTTCTGCCTTCTCTTCCACAGTGATGTCTGAGCTCTTGGGGGACAGAATGATAGAGAACATTGATATTAATGAAAGGCTCTATGTTTCTAGGAATTGTTAGTTAAGGAACTTCAGAGTTAGGAAACTATTTCCTTCTCCTATTCCCAAACATGGTCATCTCTCCCAGTAATGTCTTTGCCAAGTTGGCTGGTAATGTTTTGACTCTAAGACACAGAATTCAGCACAGATAATCTCCCAACAAAATATGTCTTGTTTAGGACACATTTTGCTACAATCTCATTTGAATCAGACATCCTAATCTAAGAATTGTTTACATTAAAATCTTCCTCTTAGGAAGGACCACATAGCAGTGTGATGCTGAAGTCCATAGCCAGGTGACCACACAGTTTATGTCTGTGAGAGCTTCTGGTTATTATTCTGGCTTTGGTCCCTTCTCTCATGTTTTTCACTGACCTTTCCCAAGTAAACTCCTTTGTTCTTGGCATTCCTCCTCTCCTCTCATACATACCCGGCTTTCAGCTTTCCGAATATTCTCCATCAATCACTTGTTACTCCATTTTTTCCAGAATTTCCAAATTATGTTGACATGCCTTGCTTCCTGGTATGTCCATGGGGGTGGGGGGATTCATTTGCTACTTTTTATCATTTTGTGGACTTTAGGTGGGCCCATACAAAGACTTGGGCAGTGTCCATTTACAACACTGAGATCATGTGACTTATTTCAAAACAAAAGACATCAGTATCCTCTATTGGGGCTGTAGAACCACATACTAAATTCATGAAGATCTGTTATCAGGCACTAAAATGCCCTGAACAAACCACACAAAAGCGCACACAGAATCAGAGCCAGTTGAGCACAGCTTTCCTGGAGACACACTTCTGAAGCAAATCATCTCATTTGCCATGGACAGGAAAATGCTAAAGACAATATGATTCACTTCATTACCATGTAGCAAGAAGAAACTGAGGTTCACAAATGTTGACGGTCTAGGATGTATCACCATGGGTACAGAATTTCCAACTGCAAGCATTGTACTACTGTCTAGTTCCTTCTACTGTGGTCTAAAGGTCTGTCCCTCAAAATCCATACGCTGAAAGCTAAGCCTAATGTGGGAACAGGGCAGTCTGACTTTACCCAAGATTTCTGTTTTCTTTGGTGATCTACTTTGCTTCCTATTGCTGTGATAAACACCATGACCAAAAGCAACATGAGGAAGAAAGGGCTATTTCACCTAGCAGCTTTAGTTCATCATGAAGAGAAGTCTGGGTAGGATCCCAAGGCAGGAACAGAAGCAGAGGGCAAAGACAACTTCCACTGACTGGCCTGTATTCTATAGCTAACTCAGTCTATATGTGGGAACACCCCAGATCACCTGATCACATCACAGTGGGCTGTGACCTTTCACATCAGTTATCCATCAAGGAAGTACATCAGACACCACAGGACAGTCTGCCCTGGCACTTTCTCAGATGAGACCTCTTCTCAGATGACCAGCACACCTGGTTTCAGTTGCCTATAGTTACCTACATTTAATATTTTGGTCTAAAATATTAAATGGGAAATTCTAGAAAGAAACAAAGTTCTGAGCTTTAAGTTGTGTGCCATTCTGAGCAGAGCAATGAAACCTTGCGTTGTCTTTTCTGTCTTCACAGGCAAAGCCCCTAATCAACCTCATTAACCAAGTGATCATTGAGAGACTGTAGGGGCTCAGCCTCCTTTATAATGTGACTACTACCCAAAAGACAAGATAAAACCAAGTAAGATAATTCATATAAAGCAATTAGTGTACTGTCTAGCCCATGATTAGTCTTCAATAAGTATTAGCTCTTATATCTGGGTATCTTCCTGAGACTTTTGAGCTGTGACTGCATTAAGCCGATTTCCTACAGTCAGTAGGAAACATAGTTTGAGACATTTATTTAATGGCACTCATATCTCACAGTGTTTTTCTGACTCCTATAACCTTCTTCGCATAGAGATATATCGTACTGTTTTCCACTGGAAACCAAGAGGCTTTGAGCTGACCCTGACATTTAAAAAAATAATAACAGCAGTAAAAAACAAACAAAAATCCCACCCTGTGGCACAAGTAATGTTCTAAGTTAGTTGGTTTAGCTCCAGCATTTTAAGACCCATCATTTCTCACTGGTCCTGTCTGCGTTAGCATAACTTACAGCTACTTCTTTGAAAATGACACTCTCATCTCTAGCTTATAGATCATTAAGCACCAGTCATTTAGTTGGAGGTTTGTGGGCTGCTTTTGTCTGCCTCTGGACAGCGTGGTCAGGAGGGCAGGTGGTGAAGGATTGCTTGTTATGGTAATTTGAAACATTTCATGCATCATCTTAGCCCTTAAACCTGGCTCACAGACAGAAAAATCAAATTCATAACTTACCCCAAATCTAGGATAACTTGATCTCTCTGCTTACTCCCTGTTTATTATGCAACTATGCTGCTTTTTCCAAGAACTATTCCAGGACTACCCAGAGTTCTGTGGTGGGTTCTCCTTATTAACTTGCAAGGAAGCTCACCTTCTCCTGGAAGTCTTATCACTATCCTGTCCCTGGACATCATCTATTCTTCTGAGGAAGAAAGATACAGACATGTCGATTTTGTTGAGTGACCCCTACTACATCTCCCTGAAACTGTTAAGGGGAGGGGAATGTGGACTGGCAGTACATGCCAAGCATTCTCAGTTAATAATGTTTTCTGCCTGGTTTCCATGGTAGAGTTGGGTCTGGGCTTGCTGCATCCTCAGCCTGCCTATAGGTGTGTGATACTGGTTAACTATTTTTTTTTTCATCATTGTGACAAAATGCCTAAAATGAAGCAACTTAATGCAGGAGAGGTTTATTTCAGCTCATGTTTTAAAGGATACAAGCCATCAGGACATTGGATGGTGAAGACATTGCAGCAGGAATAGGAGATAGGTAATCACATCAAATCCAGTCAGGAAGCAGAGTAAACAGAAGTAAGACTGGGTGGTAAAGCCTCTCGGGCCACCTCCAGTGGCACACTTCCTCAACAAGGCTCCACCTCCCAAAGAGTCCACAATTCTCCCAAACAATTCCAGCATCTGGCACTGAGTGTCCAAACAATGGAACAGTGCACATTCAAACTGCAATCAGGACTCAGTTTTGGGGTGTGGTTCCAGAGATCAAACCTAGGGCTTTGCAAATGCCAGGAAGGTTTTCTATCACTGAGCTGCATCCAAGACCCCATGGGGCCAAGACCCTATGGGGCCTCCAGTAAAGTGAGTCGTAGCTTCTGCTAGGCATCATTTGGTTCTGCAGCAATTTCTGTCCTGCCTCCTTTAAATAGAACTCATTGCCATTCCTCTTTGCCATCTCCAGTAGGACCCTTCCAGTCCCTGTCATCTCTTCACTGCATTCAGAAGCAGTTTCTAGTCTGGTATTTTAGCCTCCCATCCTGACTGTCTATGATCTGCTTTCCATACAGAACAGTCTTCAATCTGATACAGTGTGTGTCCTGTCAATATCTCATTCTCACTTCTCATTCCCAGATCTTCTCCTAGGGACTTTTTACTCCCATGTAACCATGGTCCCTCCACCTCTCAGACCTCTTCTCCTTCACTTTGCTCCCACCACATCAACCTCCTTTCCAGTTCTTTAGAAATTCTAAGCTTTGGAACTTGCCGGTCAGTGTCAACTCAATAGTTTTCCGGCCGACATTGGTGTGACTGCCACACTCTCTCCTTCATATCATCCTTCACAAGTGTTAACCCAGCCAATATCATCATCTAGTATTTGCAAGAAAATATGTTTGTAGAACATTTGGCACAAATTAAAACAGCTCTAGTTAGTATTCTCTAACTTTCCTAACTAGTATATTAGCACAGCAAAGAACACAAATTTTTTGAAACACATAAATCTAGATTCTGTTATAATCCAAGATTCCAACTATAGTTCAAATCCCATTAAACTTCCATCCCTTGAACAGAGGTTGGATTTATAAAATGAGAATTTTCACTTACAATAAACTTATATTGTGTGAGAAATATCAATAATGAAGACAAAGGCCCTTTGAGTTTATCAGTGGGATCATTATCTTAGTTATACTGACTTAGACAAGTCCTTAAATGACATTAGAGTCAAGCCACAGCAACAGGAGCCTATGATAAGGCTTTGGGGGTGGCCATGGGAGCTCAGAGTGATCCCCAACTACTACCTAGCTTGCAACAGGGATCTACAATTTACAAGCTAAAAATAAATGGGTTCAACCAACACCCTGTTGTGACCTTTGAAGAACATCCCAAGCATCATCAGACTTCAGCCTGGATGACATTTTAGGCTGGTGAGACACTGAGTAGAGACCTCATCTAAGTCTTGCTGGAGTCGTGACAAACAGGAAGTACAGGATAACAAATGTGTGTTAGTTAAGCTGCTTAGGTGACAAACTATGTGGTAACAGACAGCAGCGGTAAATACTAAAGACCTGGCGCCTGTTAGGGCTGCTGTATGTGCTGTCAAATGAAGAGCTACCGAATTAGTTTTTCTATGCATTCCTGGAGGTGTGTGTGTGTGGGGGGGGGGGGGGGAGAACATTTAGTTATGGAAAGGGCCGGGGCATGAAGAATTGAGCACTTGAGAGCACAAATCAGTGACATATGTTTCCCAGATGCCTGAAGATGAGCCCTGCTCTTCCAGCACAGCACAGTTCCAGTAAACCAGTACTTACTGCTTAAACGCCTGTGCCTGTTTGAGGCTGGGAGTGCCAGGGAAGTAGACACAACTTGGGAAATGCTCTATCCAGAAGAACCACACAGCAGACACTCAGGTAAGAATTCCATTCAAGAGTGGCAAAATGAAGATGATTCCAGAGATTCAAGCAGAGCAAATGTTCACTCAGGCAAACCCTGGTACACTCTGAACCCATGCTTGGAGAAGAGGAGACCTGGCAGCTTTTGTTTTGTTTTGTTTTGTTTTGTTTTGTTCTTCATTTCCACAGGATCATGAGCCCATTGTGCACATCTTAATTACAGGAACAAGCACAACTCCCTAAATTCACCAAGCTGCTCCAGAGATCTCAAAGGACTGCAGCCTGCATGAAGGAATAGTCAGAGAACCTAGTAAGGTAGGAGCATATTGATTGTCGTTGCAGCTCCGGCACTGGGAGACTAATGTTAGGCCCCTTCACTTCCAGATCCTGGTTGCTACACAAGGGGAGCAGTTATTCAAGCTATCCATCATTTCTCCAGAATGAGCTCGGGTCGCAGAGACAAGTGGAGAGAGCAATGCAAATGTGCAGCTTATTAAAAGTGGGTCACACAAAGCAGTCAGGAAACCATTTACTGACAAAGATCTTGCCCTTCTCTGCCTTCCATTTGGCAGTCAGCAAAGGGATCCAAGGAATAATCAGTCTCCCGAGGATGTTGCTGAAGGACTCATTCTGTTAGCTTGTCCGGGAACTAAACACCAAGAGAATGCAGAGCAGCCATTGGCCAGCAGAGTCATGGGGTCTATAAGCTGCTAATGATAGATCAATTCTAATGTAAACTTTGACTTGTTATTTATGCAACTGATGGTTATTCAATATACTGAATGTCTAACTGTAAGCATTAGGTATATGAGAGCAAAAGAAATGAACCCCTCGGCTTTACAGAGTGTACAAGGTGGAGAGGCAGCCTTTGCCTGTTGCACTTCTTTATGACATCAGTCCACCCAAATGAATGCGACTCAGACTATGGTTATTTTACCTGGCTTTGACAAGTACTGGGGATAACCCCTAATCTTCTCTTTGAACTCCCAGCCTGGCTACCTCCCCAGCAGCGTACTCCAGATACCTGCTGTTTCTCCTGGCCATTTGCCCTCCTGGTGGCTTCCTCTGTCCCTTTTTTCTTCCTCTTCCTCTCCTCCACTGAGGTCACTCCAGACCCACCTACCTCTAATCCTTCCAGGAACTGCTATAGATAATTTTATTTTACCAGTACTTTTAAATCACGAAACAAACTTTGCGCAGTAAAAGCTTGTAAACCTGAGAAGTCATTCGGAGGCCCAGACCCTCGGGTATAGAATTTAGCATCACAATAGCAACAGACCAAACCTCAACAAAGACACCTGCTTTATAGAGATTTCTCTGGATCTTCTGATAGTCCTCAGAATATCTGGACTCACACATTGGGTCAGGAACACACTGGCAGCTGTCTTCTCTTATATATTTCTCTTCTCCTCTCCTTTGAGACGTTTAAAGGCAAATAGGGTTCTTTGCCTGACATGTCACCTAAACTCAAAGGATGTCCATCAATATTAATGGCTCTCAACCTCATTTTACATAAAGGTTTATGTAATTTTCTTTTGAAAAAAGTATAAAGTTATGATGTCTTTACAAGATGAACTAGGGGCTATTTAAGGTCAACCCTCATCTTGGTTGCTGTTGTGAGCAAATGTCCTGACCATTAAAGGAAGCTTTAAGGGATGGTTGATTTAGCCTATAGCTCTAGGTTGCATACAGCCCATCATCACAGAGACCCCAAGGCAAGAACCTGGAAGCAACCAGTCAAGTCCACAGGAACAAGCAGAGGAGGGTAAGTTCATGCATGACTACTATTCAACACACTTCCTCCATTCATCCATGCCCAAGACCCATGACTCAATGAATGGCACCACACACCATGGTCTGCTCTGGGCCTTCACATCAACATGAGCCTGCACAGACCTGCGCATGGCACATGTAACCTCATCTCCACACCCCCACACTGAGATCCTTTCCAGGTGGCTCCTGGCTGTGTCAAGTTGACAGTTAAAGCTGTTCCAAACAACTGAGGCACTTGAAGGGAGGATGGGGAGGTGGCATGATCTCAGGGAGTAGTGGCTACATGCAAGCCAAGAGCAGCCATGGGAGTGCACCGTTGCCATAAGTATTATCTGCATTTTATATGAAGGAATGATTAGACTTATTTGGAAAGGTGATTTTTCAGGATATGTAAAAATAATTTCTTACCTAGATTATATACTTCCTGTACCTAAACCAGTACATGCTGTCATGTTGTAATTTGAATGTAAACAAGGCCCCTACAACTTGGTGGGTCCCCAGCTAGTTGCACTCTTTGAAGAGTTTCTGGGAAGTGAGTTCTAGCTGTAGGAAGGGTCTCCAGATGGGTGTGGGGAGATGGTCTGTGGAGAACACACACCTCTTGCCCTGGGCAGATCTCACTCTCCCTTCCTCCTCCTTCCACATCTACTAGTTCCTCCCTCTCGCTCTTCTCCTTCTTCCTTCCCCTTTTCCTCTTTCTGACTCCCAGCTACCACAAGGTGAAGAAACTCCACTTTACATTCTCTGCCTCACTGTAGGCCCAGAACCAACAAAGTCCCAAACTATAGAATAGAATAAAATAAAATTAGCTATGAAGAAAAGGAAATCTCCCTTGTTCAAATTATTTCTCGTGGGTATTTGGCCAGTGCAGCAGAAGTCTGATAACAGAGGTTGCTAGAAAACAAACACAAAAACAAAACCCTCTCTCTAAACTGTCTATAGAACCACTGTTCACAGATTGGCTCATAGCCTTCCAGAGTTTTCTTGCCCATATATCACATATTCTGGTCTGGAGCCACACTTTAAAACACTGGTGGAGCTCACCACAATGTACCTTCATTCAGTCTATCTTTTTAGGGTGGACGTGGGTTTGACTCTTTTTCCTTCCATGTGTAGGCATGTTTATGAGTGCGTATGTTTTTTACTATGTGGCCCAGACTGTCCCAAACTTAAGATGCTGTCCAGGCTTGATTCAAACTCTGGATCCTCTGCCTCAACTTCCTATGCTGGGATGATTTCAAGCATGTATCAATATACCCAAGTGACTGCCTACTGTGTCCCATTTGTTATTATGAATTGCTTACTAGACAATTAAGGCAGTGAAATAGCACTTTTTATTAAGATGTTATTGCAGCAAACAGTTGTGTATGTCTACCTTTGTGTGTAATGTTACTGGATTTTAGAAGACAAAAATGCTGAAAAGTCACTTAGCAGTATGACAATTCAAAGAGTACCTTGCGGTCCTGCAACAACACTTAAAATAGGGTACTCCTCTGTGTGTCCTCCCTTCAACCCTACCTTTCTTCTTTTACAATAGATTTTAGGACAAAGCTTTGGGAAGAAAAAAAATCAACAAAGTTTTTGTAATGCCCAAAGGGCACAGGGATTTGTTTCTGCCAATGACTGTGGAGGGTGAGCTGTCACAGTACCTCTACCAAAGATGCCTAGTATAAGCCTGGAGACTGTGTGCTTTGGCCCAATTTCCTTTGGCTTTTTTGAGGATTCTGATCTGAGGAAGCTCTTAATGATGTGAAATATTTGCAACCTGATTCCCTCAGCTAAGCATCTAAAGTGAGGCACCCTCATTGGCCAGCCCTGCTCTTCATCCCTTTGTCTCAGACACAGCCAGTAGTACTTTGGGATCTGTTCTTTGGTGTTGCCTTAGTCTTCTGCATTACATTCCCTCTGAAGTGCCCAGTGTACAGTAAACATGAAGGAAAAGGGTAGACGAGACTTTGATCTCTGTCCAGTAAGCTGGGCAGAAGATTCAAAAGTCTTTCCTAGTGCTTCCATCCCTGTTGCTGGCACAGACAGGAAACTTAGCATATCACAACAGACAGATCTGTGGGATAGCTCTGTGGGAGAGGGTATTTGCCAATAGACTTAATGATCTGAGTTCCTGAACTTGATCCCCAGGCTCCACATGGTAGAAAAAGAGGACTAACTTCCCACAACTTGTCATCTGAAATCACCTTTCATATGCTGCTATAGCTAAGGGGGGATATGTAATAATGTTACACAGGAAGTGACACAGTAGGGGATCCTTTTCAGGATGGATATGTTAAAATTTTCCTTTCCTGTCTGCAAGGGATAGAAATAAAATCCCTCATCTTTTCACCGAAGCTCAAACAGAATGCAGAAGCAGCAGTAGGTGAAACAGAATACTCCATAGAAATAGAGAAGTTATTTCTGGATAATTGGCAGCAGACATGTTGCTGAGCACATGGGAGGAAGGGTCTCCATGGCAACACAGTTGATGATGGCTTCATATTTAAATAAAATGTTGAGCTTTTCTACTTCCAGAGACAGACTTCTCAGTAATTTGGTATTAAGTTCTCTAGCTCAGGAAAAGCATTCTAGCTGAGGATACAAAAGGCAAGAGGAAGATAAGGAAAGAGAGAAAATTTCAAGCCAAGATCCCACTGTCCATGCAGCGTCTTGTACATAACTATGCTCATATTGAGAGTAAGACATTATACAACATGTATTCATTCTCGGTAAGTACCTTTTATTCTTCACAGAGAGTTTTAAGATCCAGCTACAGATGAGCAGAGGCCCAGCTCATAAAAAGATCTCACGTCTGTGGTAGTTTCAGGTTGACAAGCAGCCTTGTAGAATTCTCTTTTCTTTGAATCATCAGAGTAGACAACATACTCCTCTCATAGCAAAATACATCAGTTTATAGTGTACATTTTGATGTGTTACTACTGCTTGGAAATATAATGAGCTATGGCATAATAATGATTTTGCTGCTCCATGGAGTTTGCTCCCCTACTCGTTCCTCCTTAAAATTGGCCAAAGGTAGATCTGTAAACTCATATCACCACTACATACCGCACGCTGGTAGCCTTGACCAGCTCCTGACAACCCACTGGCCATTACACTTCCACCAACTGAGTCTTTTTTAAAGATCCAGTAAAAATAAAATTGTTTTCTCAGTGTATAGCCTTTAACTGCTACTTTTCAAACTGCTAAGAGTCTTTTAGTCTATAACATATAGATCTTATAAACAGTCATATTATGATATTTATAAGAATCTAGCCTGGGGAGCTCATTCAATAGGTAATGTTCTTGCTGTATAAGCATGAAGACTTGAATTTCGATCCCCAGCACCCAAGTCAAGAGCCTAATGTGACCATCTACTTCTGTAGCCAACGGGGGAGGTAGACACAGACAGATTCCAGGGGCTACCCAGCCAAGGAGTCCAGCCTAAATGGCAAGGTCTAGGTTGAGTGAGAGATGCAATCTCAAAAACTAAGATGGTGAGCAATAAAAGAAAACAATGAGCATCAGCCTCTGGTCTCCACACATAAACAAGCCAAGCATTCCCACGCACATAGACATGAGCGCCTGACACATACCCAGACACAGAGGGGGAACTGGACACTATTCTTACGTTAAATTTTCTACTTCCTGATAAGCAGTAAAATGTATACCTAACAAAGGAAACAGAAATTTTATGTGTAATTTAATTCTCTTTGGTTTGGAAAAGAAACTATTTTAAGAAAAGTTGGTTGTTGTTGTTTTGTTTTATATTGTTTTCAACAGCATGTGAGAGAAATGTTAATGGAAAATGAGAAGTATACATTCACTACTTAAAACATAAACCTTGCATATATGTGTATGGAAACTTGTGCGTGAGTGTGGATCTGGGGGTGTATATTTCATTTGAAGCAAACTTTTATTACATTCTAGGTACTACTTTTTTCTATTAGTTGTAAATTTCAGAAAATAAAATGTAAGATAAGAATAACTAATAATCAATCACAAATTTTCTAATTGTCAATAAAAGTCATCCTCCTGGACAGACACAT
Organism: Mus musculus; assembly: GCF_000001635.26. NCBI lineage: Eukaryota > Metazoa > Chordata > Mammalia > Rodentia > Muridae > Mus > Mus musculus. The sequence continues at coordinate 12,802,089 of NC_000082.6, forward strand.
GTTCCTAATAAGAACAGACAAAATGCATATATCCTTGTTACAGGTTATGCTTTTCTCTGTCTGCACTCCAAAGAGAACCTGTCATTCAACAGTCATTGGATCAAAGGACAAAAAAATGTCACCTCCAACTACTATATCCTACTATATCCGGTACTGTGATGACAATGGATGTCGTCTTGCTTGCTACACAATGCGATGAAGTACTACAGCAGCACAATAACCATGAAACCAGTCTTCATTTCCTTCTTTGACAGCAAGCATGCTTTTCAAAGAATGAATCTCTAAGTGGTGAGTCTTTGAGGACTGTTCTTAAATGAAAGGAAAAAGGTTGCTTCATCAATTTAAGTTTATACAGATAAGGGAATCCTTAAAGTAGGTTTTGTGAATAACATTTTTGCAGTTTTGTATTATTTGATCCAGAATTTCCATTCTGGTAGTTCGTCTTAAGTCATCCAAACTATGAGGGTTTTTTTTAAATCAGTGTTAATACAATGTCATTTTAATAGCTAAAATTGCAAATAATCTAAATATCTAGTAATTAAGTAAATTATGATGCCTTCAGTAATAGTGAGATAATATCCTGAAATATTAATCTTTTTTTCTACTCTATTATACATGACCCTTCTCCTAGTTAATCAGAGGCATTCAGAAAAATTGGGATTGTTATGGTAAGATTAGAAAGAAATAGTCAATAGTCAGTCATTTCAGCTTCCAAAATAGCTCTTGCTAATCACCAGAAGTTAGTTTAGGGGGACAGATGGCTGTTGAAGTTTATGTAACAATAGCTAGCCAGAAAGGGAAGAGTAGGTACTCATGGCTGCCATCTTTTCTGATATTCATGTTCAGAGCATTGGGGTGTGGACTTCAGGGATGGGCAGTGCCTAAAATTAGAGCATAGGCAGTAGTCTGGTAGGAAAGCACAAGAAGACAAGACAGTGCCACGGGACAAGCCACACATTTACTTCTAGAAAGCCTACATTAGAGTACACCATGAGACCTTATGAGTAGTTCTCACTCCCATCAACATGCAAAGCTTACCTGTATGATGTTCAATGAATAGGAGGGTGACCACCTGTGTGCCCTGGCCTTTTAGGGCACCTGAACTACTTTATGTGGAGCAGAGTGCTTTGGGGAATTTTCTGAGCCTCTCAACCCCAGCTCTTGTGCCCATTATGTACAGATGCCAATGAGAGAATATCAAGAAAGGTCCCATCACTGGCACTTGCTTTGGGCACATTGAAAGTCATCTTTTTAAGCGCACAATTAAAACAGCCATAAAATTTACTACTTCATAACCAGAATTCAAGCATTGCATGAGTGTTAGACTCCATTTCCATAGTGGCCCTTGATGGGGGTATCCAGTCTCATTAGTCTATATTACAGATTATAGCAAGAGAAGTTTAGTAGTTTTCCCCTAACTACCCACCTAAAAATAGGAATGAAAACTTTAAGTGTAGGCAGGATGAGCCTAGAGTAAATATTCCTAATTACTATGGTAGTCTATATCCAGTGAACCATTAAAATGTACATATTTACAAACTTGGTTTTAAAAATACATTGAAGGAGATAATGTTCTCTTAATTGGACTGGTCAGAACTCAATACTATACCTATGATCTAATATACACTATAGAAACAGGGGCAAGAGAGATGGCTTTGCAGATAGCAGTGCTGGCCACCTAAGTGTGATCAGTGGACCATGCATGGTAGAAGGAGAGCACTCATACAGAATGTATGCTTTGATTTATCATTCATGTCCTTCAGCCACTAAACTTTTTGTGTCTTGTTTAAAAAAAAAAAACTTTTTATGTTCAAAACCAACTGTATATATTTTTTTTCTCTTTCACACCAAGATATTAAACATACTTAGAACTCATTCTGCACACATGTAAAGAAGGGGTCCAACTGAATATGCTGCACATACCTCTGATTAAAACACCCACTCTTTCTTTATCTGCCTGTGAGGCTGCCTACTTCCCATGGAATCTCTCTTTTATGTTCAACTGGCCTCTTTGTTTATGCCTATGCCTGGTACCATACTGGCTTAATTACTGTTGATTTATAACAAGCCTTAAGATATAACAGCAATACCAAAATATGAAGCCTCACACACTGCTGAGATCCAGGTGGGAAAGTCACTTCTGAATCTCCAAACACAAGCAAAAGGAAAAAAAGAATAAAAGTGAAATTAGCAGGTGTTGATGTCCTGTTGTTAGGTCTTTTATTTCTCTGTGGTCTCTACCTCTTCCTGCCAAAAAAATGCACGACTGTTATAGACTCACAGATTTCTCATAGACCAGGTTCATCATTGTAAAAACTAGAAAAGAAAAAGAAAAAAAGGAAACTTGATGTCTTAGAGTTTTATTGCTGTGAGCAGACACCAGACCAAAGCAACTCTTATAAAGGACAACATATTATTGAAGTTGGCTTACAGGTTCAAAGGTTCATTCCATTATCATCAAGGCAGGAACATGGCAGCACCCATGCAGGCATATTGCAGGAGGAGTTGAGAGTTCTACATCTTCATCTGGAGGCTGCTAGGAGAAGACTGGCTTCCAGGCAGCTAGGACAAGGGTCTTAAAACCACAGGTCAGATCTCTAAATAGTGCCACTGCCTGGACCAAGCATCTACAAACCATCATACTTGAGAAACCTAAAAATAAACACCAACAGTGTAAATAAGAGAGCTGAGCTATGACTAAGAGATCTACATACACATCATCCAAAAACAAAGACCACATCTGCATTTCCGGCTGTACCAACTAGCCAGCCTTCAAAATTCTCATAGATTTCATTACAGCAATTTAGTAACGTGAGCAAGTTTGATTGATTATCACTGATGTGTGGAGCCTGCTGAGTTGCCCCAGGGATGACTGGATCTGAACCTGACATGGCAAAAGATGGACTGTTTCCCTGGACCATCCCCTTTTGACCACTTATCAGGCAACAGTTATGCCTATGATCTCATCGAAGGAGCCAAAGATGGTTCGTTTATTCTTTTGAAAAACTGACAGCCAAGGTAGCTCATTCTTAAAGGTGTGTACTACAACTTTCCCTACAATTAAACCTGGGCAAGCAAACACGCAGGATCTAACAGACTGGACTCTGCCGTTGATGCTCCTTGTCAGTACACTTGACGTCAATCTAGTGACACTGAGGTCACTCCTAATTCTATCTCCAATAAACATTCAAGACATTGTCTCTCCTCAGACTTTCTCCACTATGCAGTCTGAGCTCCTGGAGCCTCACTGGACACTGACCCAAGAGTCAGGTCATGATGAGCTCACTGCTCTAAGGCAAATGAGAACCTCCTCTGTTTCCTCTTCAGTATTTCCTCTAGTAGCTGGTTTAGTCTCAAAAGAGATTGTTTTTGAAATTTTATTTTTAATAAACAGAGTAGGCCAGGTATTTGTACAACCAAAGGGCGATAGGACATTTTGTCTTATTCTTGAAAAAAATCTTCACAAGGGAGGGAACTGGGTATCGAGGATTCTGTCATCAGAGCAAGGAATGGAAGCAGGTTGATTCACAGCTGGGCAATGCTGGCCTGGGCCTCTCTCCAGAAAACAAGCATGTGAAAGTGAGCAGGTTGCCCATCAGTCTTATTATTTAGTGATCTATCCATCTGGTCTATGGAGAAAGAAATAAAAATACTTTAAAAAGTGTTAGAAAAAGTGGTCATTTGGCTACTTACTATTCCACCTACTACCTACTACCAGCATATCTATTGACTAACTCAGTAATTGTCTAACTTTTGTTATAGTTTTTGTTTTGAATAAGAGCAGATGCTGGATGTGATTGGTGGTAGTAGCGGTGGTGGTGTTGTGGTGGTGATGATGATGATGATGCATAATGAATGATGGTGGTGATGGTAATGGTGGTGGTGGTGGTGGTGATAATGATGGTGGTGGTAGTAGTGTTGATGCCTGCTTTCCATTCACATCTTTCCTTCTGGTGATTTGTCCATTCTGGCATATTTTTCTGTTGACTTAAATTTCTACATTTATAATCTTGACTACTTTGTTCTCCAAAAAAAAAAAAAAAAGAAATAAAATTGCCTGCATAATTCGAATTAAATGCCAATCTATTCTAACATGTTTAAAACTAAATTTTGGGCAGTGGTGGCGCACACCTTTAATCTCAGCACTTGGGAGACAGAGTCAGGTGGATTTCCGAGTTCGAGGCCAGCCTGGTCTACAGAGTGAGTTCCAGGACAGCCAGGGTTATACAGAGAAACCCTGTCTTGAAAAACCAAACCAAACAAAACAAAACAAATCTTAAAACTAAATTTTACTTTCCCTGTAAGCCTGTGACTCCTTTGATTCTTCCTATCAACAAAACTTCAAAGCCAAAATGTCCAAAAGTCACTCTACTTGAGGGATGGTCTTTGATTTTTTTTATTTGACATATAAGCCTATAAACCTACTCAAATTAGTATGTACACATATACATATGTCTGTTTATTCCATGTATACACTGTGTAGTATTCAAAATCAGGGTAAGTGCATCTAATTTCTTGGTGATCATCATTTCTTTGTGGTGAAGACATTCAAATTTCTTTTTCTTCTAGACATTCTAAATTTTTTAAAAAGTGCAGTACCATTCCCATAGTCAGCACATTGTGCAATATAACACCATAACATGTCACCAGAGTCACCACACTGTGCAACACCACATTTCTCCTAAATATAAATTTCTACCTCCTCCATCTTTCCCATTCTTCTGGCCTACTCCCCTCCCCACTGCCTGTCTACTCTAAACTTCTATACACCCAGCAGCTTCAGATTCTACTTGGGTGAGAACACGCTGCATTTATCTTTCTGCATCTTTTTTTTTTTTTTCCAAACTTGGCATAGTGTTCTTCAGGTTCATCCGTTTTTTTCAAAAACAACAGAATTTTCTTTATTGTATTTATTAATTTCTCCAAGGTGAACCGTTCTTACATTCCTGGGTGAAACCCTTTGGTAAATGATCTTTTTAATGTGGAATCTGATTTGTTAATATTATATTGAGGGTTTCTGCATCTGTCATTTAAAAGTCTCTGTCTCTGTTTCTTTGTCTCTCTCCTGTCCTTCACCCCACCCTCCCCACCCCCACCCCCCCACCCCCGTCAGCCTCCTCATTCTCTTCTCCCCCACACAAACACATGCGTCTGATTTCAGTGTTGCGGTGCATGCTGCCTCTTGGAATGAGTTTGAAAGTATCCCTCTGCTTGAATTCTTTTGAAAGACACTAAAAATATTCATTTTCTTCTAGTGTTTGGTAGAATTCAACAGTGAAGCCATCAGTCCCGGGACTTTCTTGTTGGGGGAATTTTTATTATAATGCCCTTACTCATTATTGCTCTGTGGGATGTTGAGGTTTTGTCTTTCGTTGTTTATTGTAATGTTAAGGCTGACCTCCAAGATTAGGAGTCAGCGGTTAGCCTTAGCGACCCAGCCCCCAAGTTAATTCTGATTGGTGAGTAAAGATGTTACCACCCAATAGCTGAGGAGGAGAAATATAGGCGGGATTCAGGTTTCCTGGACTAGGGCCCACTAGGAAGAAGCAGAAAGAGAGAGGCAGGAAGAGAGTAGAAATGAGCCGCCATGGATTAGTTGAGCCATAAAACATGGCCATGTGGGCTGGTCACTTGGAGCTAGTAGCAGCCCAGAGGAAACGCAGTATAAAGAGAGGCAGAGTTTAACAGCATGGACCGGAGGCTACTCAGCTACTGTATCACATAAGACATGTTAAAATATAAGCTGTGTGTCTTTCATCCAGGAACATAAATGGTATAAAGCAGGAAGGAACCCCAAGCTGGGATTTTAAAAAAATATTGACAACAATGGGATTTTTTTACTCCTTCATAATTTAATTATAGTGCTGATATACATGCAGAGATTTGTCTATTTCTTCTAAATTACCTACTTTGTTGCCATGCAATTTTCATAATAATGTTTGAAGATGCTTGATATTTATTTCTGTAGTATACATTGTAAGTCTCTTTTCTAATTTCTTTTATTTTAGTCTACTTTATGTACATTTGGCTAGGTTTTATCAATCTTGTGTAACTTTTAAAAACACCATTTGTTTTGTTATTCTTTTCAAGATTCCTACTTTTAATCCACTCACTTCTGCCAACACTCTTATTATTTCCTTCTTCCTGAGAGTTAAGGCCTTCATTCTTGTTTTTCTAGTTCTTGTGGATGAAACAGGTTTTTATTTAAATGTATTTCAGAATTTCATACGTGAGTAGTTTGTTCACATTATTTCTGCTCCCTGGTTCCTCCTATGCTTCTCCTACACACTTGCTCTCAAATCCATGATCTTTCATTATATAATTATTATTGTTACACTCACATACGCATGTATAAGTTTTATGTGTGTGCTATATACATATATAACATATATCATATGCATTGTATGTAACACGTATATAGCCATCATTTTCAGGACATTTGTTGGGTGACATTTTATTATGGCATCCTTACTGTGTACATACTTAAGCACAGAGAGAGACGGAAGGCGAGACAAAGGGAAATTTACATAGATAGCTCTGTTTTTATGCATACAGTCATTGTTATAAATTTTCATCACTATATCCTATAGGTTTTTATGTGTGGGTTTCTGCTTTTATTTCCCTCAGGGGGAAAAAATGATTTTCTCTTTCAATTTCTTTATTTATTGATTATCCAGGAACATGTTGTTTAATTTTCTTCTAGTTTTATATCACTATGGCTAAAAAGGTACCTAAGGGGCTGGAGAGATGGCTCAGTGGTTAAGAGCACTGATTGCTCTTCCAGGGGTCCTGAGTTCAATTCCCAGCAACCACATGGTGGCTCACAACCATCTGCAATAGAATCCAATGCCCTCTTCTGGTGTGTCTGAAGTATACTCATATACCTAAGACAAATAAATATATCTTTAAAAAAAAGAAAAGGTACCTAATATTATTTCAGTTATCTTAAACTAATTAGGCTTGGCTTCAAAATAACTCAATGGATAAAGTTCTTGCCTCCCAAGAGTAAGGACTTATGTTCAGATCCCCAGAACCCACGTAAAAATGACAGATACAGTATTACATGCACTGGTAACATCAGTGCTGCCCCTGAAGAGCTGCGATACAAAACAGGAGAATATCTAGAACTTGAAGGGCAGATAGCAGCATGGAATAAGAGATCCAGGTTTAAACAAGGTAGGGGACAAGGACTGATGGTCCACTCATGGTTGTCCTCTGTTCACACATGCACACGTGTACAAACACACACACTGGCACACACACACACACCACAGACTTGTTTTGTGATACACACTCTATTTCCTATGTATGGTTAAGAGGAATATGCTCCACAGCTCTTGGACAGACATTCTCTGTCTCTGTTGGAACTACGTGGTCTCAAGCATAGTTTACATCCAATGTCCTTTTGTTCTAATTCACTCTGTGGAGTATCAGTCCATGTGTGGTAGCAAGGTAGAGCGATGACTAGTGTACTACCCTTTCCTACGGCCTGCCCTCCCTTGGGATCTGATGATGCTTGATTGACATAGGCAGGTGCTCCAGAACTGTATATTTTCAGCTGCTAAGTCTTATTGCCAAGTTGAATCCCCTGACATTACATGGTAGCATCCTCTGTCTCTTATAACAATGTTGACTTAAACTATAGCAATGTCTTCCTCTGCAATGGTTTCCTTTTATGTGAAAGATAATTTTCCATCCCTTGAACTTTTTTATTCAGTGTGTCCATGCAGGTAGAGTAAGTCTCTTATGAGCAGTAGAAAGATGAGTATTTTATATACTTCCCATGTGTTTTGATTGGATAATTTAATTCATTTGAGAGTTAAAGACTTCAGATTGTCATTTATCAATTATTTTGCTTCCCCTCGCATCTCTGTTCCTTCATTCCTTCCCATACAATCCTTCCAAGTGGTTGGGTGTTGGTTTTGTTTTGTTTTGTTTTGTTTTTCTCTTATTGCATGTCTTGATTCCTTACTTTTAATTTTAAAATATCTCTTGCAGCTTTGTGTGTGTGTGTGTGTGTGTGTGTGTGTGTGTGTGTGTGTGTTTCTTTGTGGCTACCATGAAGGGTACAAACATTTTATTAGTTTTAATAAGATTTTAAGCTGACAAGTTAATTTTAATTGCACACATAAACTCTATTTTTGTTGTCCCAGACAATTTTGAGCTTCTGGTGTCACAATTTACATCAACAAAATAGACTAAGAAGAAGAAATAATCCAAATATGCATATAATCCATGGATGTGATACAATGACAACCTATGATTCTGTTTGCTAGTGATGACCATCTCATTCAACACCTTCACTGAGCAGTGCTGCCATGACCAACAGGCACTCAGCTCCGCTTCTCCCAGAGACAGAAGGCGAGGAATCCAATCTTAGTCTTTTTTTTTTTTAATTGCTTCATACTAAAAACCTGACCTCAGGCATTAAAAGGTATATTCTAGAATTTTCAATGGTGCCTTCATTTTAGAGGACACTGGCTGACACAAAAATATCATCTCATCCCTTGCTCTAGTCATCAACAGATACTAACACTAGGTGTTGGTTGCCTGGCTGAAACAGCCTTATCAGGGAGAATCCAGACATCTGCACCTTATCCACATGGCTTCCTACAATTAAATGAGAATTGTTACATGACTGAATTTAATTCTGGACCAATCATTTTTGTCTTAGAACCTGGCCATAGAGCTGGCAAGGATTCAAAAGAGGACAGAAGGAGACTCTCCCTTGAGAAACACCACTATCCCTGCGTTGACCCAGCTGTGTGTGCTGTAGCCACACAGGCTGCTATGGGAGAAGCCCAGAGTCTGTCTCTTGAAGCCACTCTTTATCATGTCAGATGTTAGCTTTGTAACATAACCAAGCCAGAACAATTTCAAACCTCTGGCTCCAATCAAATCGTGGCTTAGAAAAGATTCCTCTAAAGTCTCCAAAAAATAAAGGTAGATTTGTAGATGTACAAATAATTTGCCTAAGAGCTCAAATCTAGTGCAGACTTGTGTATTTTAAAGCCATAGACTATTATTAAGCTTTACATTCAATCAATAATGTCAGGAACACACTTTGGGGAGCTTTTAACACAGCCATAATGGATCCCTTCATAACCTATGAAATGCCCTGAAATCATTGTGAAATTGGCTTGGGCATTCTGCCACATTCAGATGAAATGAACAGAGTTTCAGAAGAGGCCCTTCAGCTTGAATGGACTGACTGAACTGAACACCCCTCGCTGACTGGGTTTTATGATGTCATAGATGAAAACACACAGTTCCTTCTGTGATGTGGTAATTCAAGGTTCAAAGACTCTCAAGCTGACCTCTTCAAGGCCATGGCACCCTGCACGTTAGTCTGAATCCTCTTCTGATATATTGCAAGTATTTAAGTAACATACATTATGCAGCCATACAAGGAAGACTAAAAGAAGAAAATCCAGGTGAATATACAGAAATTTACAGTGCAATCTAAAAGCACTAAGCCACTAAAAGCATTGATATAAGCCCTGTTGGGGTATAGAGTTACTTTGCCGGGCAAATCAAGAAAGATTTAAAGAGACCAGTGTGCCATGCTGTGATTTAGTTAACACCAAGAGAAAGATTTGAAAAAAGAAAATACCAACAGTTGTTGTCTCTGTGGACTAAAACTGCAGTCCACCTGCACAGCCTTCTAGGCTTTGTTTCAGTCACATGACTTATTACTACTGAAATAAATAGATGCTCAAAATGTGAACATCTCCTAGCTTCAGGGAAAATGAGTAAAACCTGACAAAATGAGTGCCCAGCTCTGATCTCAAACAAGTCTGTGTGGGTGCAGCTGCAATGAATGTTGGCTGTGGAGAACTGACAATGGCGGCCATGGCTCCCTTGCCTCATGGTATCGTTAGTTCATGCAGTGTCCCCTACCCCCACCCCCAGCTCCTTGGAGATCAAAGTGGAAGCTCCAGCTGGAGCTCTTTTCCTCTGCCTCTCCCGCCTCCTCAGAGCACTCTTTTGGTCAATCACTTGCATAACAGGATTGCAGGGGTTAAAGACAAGGCCCATAAAATATAGTGATTAAAGCCAGTACATAGTCTTTCTACATGATGTTCAGCGGTAACTATTTTCACACACGTGCATATGGAAACTAGAATCAGTCTCAGGTACTGTGCCTCAGGTGTTCTCCCCTCCTTAATTTGTTCTTTTTAAAACGGTCTCTAAGTGGTCTGGAACTCACTAAGTGGACTAACCTGCATGGTGAATGAGCCCCAGACGCCCCTGTCACTCCATCCCCAGCACTGGGATGTAAGAGCACACCACCACACCAGTGTTTTTATAAAGATCCTGGGAATAAACCCTGAAACTCTGTGCTTATAAGACAACTTATCTCCCCAGATCTCCTTCATTCTTTTGAAAGTTTAAAGATGACTCATTTCTCCAAATCTTGCATGAATTTACATTTTTCTTAAGAACAAGTCAGTTTTCTTATCAAACTGCAGTATATGCTACACAGAAGCCCCTACTGACCCCACAAGTACCTCCTCCATGCCACCTTCACCCTCACCATGACACCTACACAGAGCTGATCTCAGTCTCTTCTACTCACCACACCCCTTTCCACTGGGGAAAAGACTGTGTGCTTTCCTCTGCAATGCCCTAAACCCACCCCCACTATCTCCCTTCCAACTCCTCTCACATCTCCACCTTCTCCCTCCTATTTTCATATTCTTTCTTAAACCTACTGAGTCTGTTTTGTGCATCCAGTATCTATAAGGGAATAGGGCCATTCACAGGAACATGGCCAGGCTATCAGAGGCCGCATCTGAGTAAAGTAACTCTCCCTCAACAGTCATCAATTGTCAATAGCTCTTCAACGAAGGGTAGGACTTCATGAGCCCTGCCCACATCCACGCTGTAAGTTAGGCTGATATGACCTTGTGCAGGTCTTGTACATGCAGCCACAGACACCATGAGTTCATGCATATAAAGTCCCCGCTATGGCTGGAAAATGTTTCTTCGTAGCAGTCCTCCACTGTCTTGGCTCAGTCCTCCACTGTCCCTGGCTCTTGCAATCTCTTCACCCTCGGATAGTGTTTTCTATACCAAAAATGATCATTGAATATTTGTTGAATAAATAGATTTTTTGTTAATGACTATAACTAGCTAGAATTCAATACTAAATTTCACCCTAGTCTGCTTAACAACTAAATAAAGAATATAAATGATTCATTATTAAATCTTAGTGTCTTTAGGCAAAATAATTATTCATGAGACATAAAATGTCTGCTGCTGAAACAAAGGAAAATGTCCTATACCATGTGCCCATACAAAGTGATTTTTTTTTAAAATGAAGCAATCTGAAAACCATTCACATAAGTGAAACAATAAATTTAGTTTTCATAATTCATTGTGAAAAGGTTTATTATGCATCTATTATGTTCCAGGAGCCATGTGGTCCTTAGGCCAGCTAAACAATGATGAATAAGAATATATAAAATTTCTGTTCTCCCAGATTTTATCTTACAAATAAGCAGATAGAGGTCAATAAAGCAGTGGGGTGTGCAGAAGCACAACAAAGCAGAGAGACATACAGAGAAGAACGACACAGTGAGTAAACCTGGACCCAGGGGAAGAGAAAGTTGGTTTGACTTGAGAACTGAAGGCTTGGATTTTTCTAGGCGAAAAGAAGAGGGAAGGATGCTTCAAGAAGAAAATGTGGCATGTGACTCTGTTCCACGACAGGCTGCAGTAGCTCATTCAAATTGGCTAAAATCAAAAGGCACTACATTTTAGAAAATCTGAAGTTTAAATTACTAATAGTTTACAACTGTATTGCACAATGGACCCTTTGATGGAGTCTCAAGTCTGGTTTTAAGGACCAGGAACCAGGACATCGACAGTCACTGAGTCTACAACAGTGGAAGGAAGAAGTAATGCAGGCAGTAGTTGGACCACAAAGCAGTCTGTTTCATCAAGTGAGAAACACACCGGTCTTTCATTTTGAGAATCACATCTGACAACAGAGGGAGAACTAGGTAGAGGGTGGTATGGGGACCATGGGGTTGCAACCTGTAAATCTACATGAGCAATAATAGCACTTCTGCCTGTGGAGGTGAGGGTTGAGGGAGGGGGACATCTGACTTAACTGAGTGTCACAAGACTGAAGCGATAATTCTTACAGCCAAAGCCAGTAAGTGATAGGCACACAGACTCTGATAAATTGTTTTCAATGAGCTGATAGAATGGTTGAGGATAGTTCATATACACATCTCAGCACTCAGGTTTTGAGGGGAGTACTGAGTTCAACTTTCAACTACCAGAAGCTGGGATTTTGGCAGTTATATAGCCAATATAGCATGCATAGGTTGTTGTAAAGGAAAAGATGATCAGAAATTAACATATTTCTACAACATCAAAATCCTGCTATATGTAATTTCATATATTTATATGTGTGTTTGAATGGATATGTTTAAGCTAATCAAAAGTAAATGCATTCAGTTATTTTGAAATATTAAAATAGGTCTTTTCAAATAAAATTTCAGTATCTTTTCAATGTGCTTAAATTACAAATATATATATATATATGTATGTGTGTTCCTATTTAACAGAGAAATATGCAAATCAAGTGAAAGGCCTGGCACTCCCAGAGAAAGCATCTTTCCAGCTAAGTTGTCTTCCACAACACTCACTGAACAGGGAGTGCCCTCCCTGTGAACGCCTCACTTTAAATAGGCAGAAAATTGACCAGCTAGCTTTTAATCTTTTCATTATTCATTCCCTGTGTGTATATGTGTATATTGATTTACATGTGCACAGGCCAAAGGATAAGTGGTAGGAGTTGGTTCTTTCCTTCTCTTGTGTGGGTCTTAGAGATTGAGCTCAGACCTTCAGGCTTGGTAGTAGGCACCCTCACCCACTGAATCATCCCATTGGCCCCTAGCTTTCTTTAAAATGCCCAGGAACACTATCTAGGTAGAATATCAGTGTGTGTGTGTGTGTGTGTGTGTGTGTGTGTCTGTGTCTGTGTGTGTGTGATTGCTAAGACCATGTCTTCAAATGACAAATCTGTAGGTTCAATTCCTAGCCCAGTACAGCAGGGCCAAATAGAAAACACTAGATGTTAAGCTGAAGGAATTGGAGATGCAATCTTGTACAGACACAAAGCTTTTATAGAAGTCCTGGTAGATAAAATATTCTCCAAGATCCGCTAAGCAGTCCAGCAACAGGATTGCTTGCAAAATGCCAGGATGTTTGACCTCCAAGAATATAATACAAATATGGACTTGCCCAAACATAAATTGGTCCTCTTATTCTGAGCAGTCTCATCTGACATGTGTTTTATGTTTATAATTTGCAAGTATATAACCTGGCGATTTTGCACAGAAATATAATGGGTATTTGCATATGATAGACTCAATGAAAGAAAGAAACAAATTTCCAGGAAGTGTTGTCACTAGAGCTTCATAAGAAACTGTAGCAGCTAGTTTCTGTCTGAGTTAGTAAAGCACTTTCCATGTGTATTTGTTTGGTTTTTACTGCTGTGAATAGGCACTATGACCAAGGCAACTCTTATAAAGACAACATTTAACTGGGGCTCACTTACAGGTTCAGAGGTTCAGCCCATTATCATCAAGGGAGGGATATGGCACCATCCAAGCAGGCATTGTTCAGGAGGAACTGAGAGTTCTATACCTTCATCTGAAGGCTGCTGGGAGAATACTGACTTCCAGGCAGCTAGGAAGAGGGTTTTAAAGCCCAACCCCACATTGATATACCTATTCCAACAAGGCCACACCCACTCCAGTGGGGCCACCCCTTCTAATAGTGCCACACTCTGGGCCAAACATATACAAACCATCACACAATGCAAGCATGGGCCTGAGTTCAATGCCCAGATCCCATGTAGAAAGCCATGCCTGATAGTACATCCTTGTAATCCCAGTGCTGAAAAGGCAGACAGGGGAGGATCCTTGGAACTGGCTGGCCAGCTATGGGGACCTCCAGGCTCAGCAAGACATCTTGTCTAAATAAACAAACAAATTATTAAACCAGATGATTATTGATGACGAAAGATAATAAACCAACAGTCCTAGATAGAATAGATAGACAATCTGGAATGGGAATTCTAAGAAATATGTCTGAAGTCATTGGAAAGTAGGTGGTCAGCACATAAGGAAAGCCCATGAACATGTGTTAATTCTCTACTCAGAGCCTCTGCTGAACTGGACGAAACTGAGAGGTGTGAAGATGAGCCAAAGGTGTTTCTAAAGGGCTAGCTTGTCTGTTCCCTCCTAGAAGACACAGTGCAAGAGCTGCAGAGTTGCCTGTTCAGAAGTCAGGAGATCCTGGGTAAAGCAGAAGGCAGGGAGGCACACTTGAAGAACCATGCCTGAAGGGATAAAGAGGTCCATTTGTACTTGGCTTCTGACTGCCCACCCCCCCCCCCCGGCACTTCAGCAGCCTAAAGACACAAAAGCCAAGCAAAAAGCAGAAAGTCAAGTTCTGGGAGGCTGGACCGCAGCAGCCTCCAAGGCTCCAAGGCCTCTGGCACTGGAGAGACAAGCACAGGAGCTCCTAGCCATCCCCCAAATAAGGAATCCACCATTCTCATTAAAACTCTGAAGAGCCCCATCCTGGGTTCCAGGAAAACCTGAATTCTATCCTTCCTTTCTATAATAAATCCCACCCACCACCCCTCAGATCAGTCTGTCATAGTGTGACCTGAGACTCCACCTTGACCCTACCTGCCAACATCACAAGCATGTGTTGTGTAAAGGCAGGCTTGGACACATTACAATACAGAAGACTTTATCTGTGCAGAGGGCAATTGGTGAACTCATACGGGAGGCATGGAAACTAGGCAGAGAGAACATGTGTGTGGTTGAGCGATGTAAACCGGATTTAGGTTGCTCTAATCCTTACTGCACACAGTGAGCAGTGTTTCTGCTTGCTTATTAGGAATTGAGATGCTAGAGATGCTTCAGTCTGATAGCCCTCGATGAATGAGCAATCCTTACCAGAGCACAATCACCTCCAGAGTCCCTGTGATGGATCTCATATTTGAAAACGAATAAAAAAACTACCTGGTTTATCAAGAGATAGGGGGGGGAAGGAAAAGGAAAAAATATATTACATATAGAGATTTCAAGAGAATAGAAAGCTGGGCACGGTGATGCACAATTCTTCTGACATTTGGAAGGGGAGGCAGAAAAGCCCGAAGTTTAAGATTATCCTCTGCTACACAGAGAATTTGATGCCAGTGTAGGCTACATAAGACCATGTCAGAAGAGCAAACAAGAAAAAAGTTAAAGAATATCCTCATTAAACTGTTATCAAACAATCCGATGGAAATCCTTGAAATGAAAAAGTACAAAAACCAAAGTTAAGAATTCAACAAACATATAAATATCAGATTACACACACACACACACACACACACACACACATGCGCTCACACATGCACACAAACACAAATTTGGGCTACTAAAAGACAAGTCAGTAGGGCATATCAAGAAGGAAAGAGCTTGATAAGAAGCATATCAAATGTAAAAGACACATGGGAGCCTCCCGTGAGTCCAACATGCACATAATCAGAAGGAAGGGGAGAAGGGTGGACAGTGGAAGACCATGTCTCAAGCTGACTTAAGGTATCAACCAAAGGATCCCAAAACTCTGTGAACCCCAAGAAGGGAAGATAGAAGAAATAAACAGAAATAGCTAACCTTATACACATCATAGCACAACTTCTAAAACCCAATTGCTATGATGTTTTAAAGAGTAAGTTGCCTTCAAAAAGTAGTAATCAGAGATGACTTTGCAGCTGTAGCAATGAGGCCCAGAAGACAGTGCAATCATAGCTTCAATGTGCTTAAGCAAATTTCCAAAGAAGGGTTAGGTACTCACTGTGGAATGAAGTTATGGCCAATAGGAAGAGAGGAGAAACATTCAAGGTAAGCAAAAACTAAAGTGTATACCCTGATGTTGTTTTTACATTTTTCTATAGAAAACAGGAAAGTGTTTTGCCCAAGATTATTCAGTGAGCTGTCAAGAAGGGACTGAGATCCTGATCTAACTTCTAGCCCATTCTCTTATTCTCTGCAGGATACTATGTGAAGAATGAAGTTTTGATTCAGAACAGCCGATTCAAACCAGGTAATCCTAGCATGGCAGGTGCAGCCCAAAGCCTTTCTATCAGAAGAGAAATCTTTTGAGCACTTCATTTGAAAAAAAAAAAAAACAATCTTCTTTGGAGATTAAAATTATTAACAGTGAAAGAGACTACATCGCTCCTCTCAGACACAGAATGCCTGGCTCATCCATTTATCAGCTAATGTGCAAAAGTCTACTTTACAATCAAAGACCTAACTCCATGCAAGGGAGTCATGGCTGTTCCATCTATATAAACAGAGCAAAGGCAATGGGCATTAGCGAGGTAGTCCCCGTGAATGAAATCCCCTCCCGTGACAGAAAAGTGGAAATAACCAACCTTGTTTACCCAACCTGGTGGATAGTCTGTGTCTGCATCTAAAGAGAGAGAGCTGCGTGGCTGATAAAGATACTTAAATCTTGCTGTTTTGGTGAATTATACCCATGGTACAACAAAATAACTACCCAGGTAAAGATTTATGGAGCTTTGCCAACTGTTGGCTTCTCTTCTTTAGTGATTAACAAGTCACGAAGGGGTTCTTTCTCTCAGCCTTCCAAATCAGAGTTAATGAACATATATTAAAAAAGAAAACAACTCTTCAGACACGCACAGGCCCCTTCATCATAGCCTCCAATTCTACTTGTCTAGCAGAAGTGATTCATTTTGTTTCTGAGTGGTGTTTTCTTATTTTGAGCATCCATTTCACCATCCAAAAACACCCTGTCAAATCAGCCTTAGACACTGCCTATTAAATGTTAAACTTCACCTGATAGAATATAATTATAGCATGGCTGGCATTTTAACATAGCACACACACACTTCAAGCCAATTTCGCTAGAGTTAAGATAATTTCTTTGGATGTGTGAATGCATGACGAAGCTGTAAGGAAATATCAATATGTCAAACTCTAATATAGTTGAGAAAGTTAATCCAAAAAAAAACAGAGTATGGATTAAATGAATAAAAATGGACACAAAGGCCAACAATTACTGGGTGAGCTCACCAAATTATGCAATTAAATGGTTTCTTAAAGGAGCATCCATTGATAGACTGTTTTAAATTTTATGAGCCAATTTTTTTTTCTAGGTTCACTGGGGCTGTGGCTCGTTACCTGAAAAGCTCTCAAGAATAACAAATATTCTTGTCACATGGCGGAACAATTGAGTCACAGTTTCTGGAGGTAGAACCCCAAGTATCAGATACCTTTTTTCAAAGTTTAGTTTTGTAGATATGCGGTTATGAGCTACCTGGCACAGGTTCTGAGACCCAAGTTGATTCATCTGCAAGAGTAGCAAGCACTCTGAAATACTGAACCCTCTCTGCAACCCTTGGATATTTTTAAGCTACACCCTCCCCACTTATTGTCTAATAAACATTGGTCCTATTACTGTGTAACAACCACTATATAATTAATATCTGAGAATGATTAAGTAGTTGTGTCAGTCTGCTTATACTGCAGTCTTAGAGCTTAATTTTACATTCAAACTTATCTAACTCAGCTAATAAAGTCTTTTGGATAAAGCAGGAGTCCTGGCATAAAAGATGTCTATGGAGTATTTAACACTTCTCCATTTAAAAATGGGACTTAATTCTCCTCTCTTTGAGTATAGGCTGGACTGAGTGCCACCCTTCTTAAGGGCAGGATGGGACAGGAATCAGTGTTTAGCTCCTAAGCTTAGACTGTGAGAGGCATCGCAGCTTCCCCTTGCTGTTTATGAGATCACTCATCTGGAGAAGCTGGTTGCCATGGTGTTAAGGATACTCAAGTTACACTAGAGAGACCCAAGTAACAAAGAACTGGGGTCTTCTGCCAGCAGCCCTCTGAGAATCCTAAAAGTGGAAGTCCCCAACTCAGGTCAGGCTTTTAGATGGCCATATCTCCAGTCTTCAGTTGCATCAAGCTCTCTGACCCTGAGTTAGCATAACGATGAAGCCCTGACCCAGAGGCATTCTGACATAAGTGTTCAGTCTGTTACACAGAAATGAATGTGCAATGCTGAAGGTTAGCCACTCTTCCAAGAGAAGCCAGAGCGTGGTCTTCATCTTTCCCCTTTGGGAAGAGGGGAACCATCTAAAGCTGTGAGCCTTGTACCTTGGACAAACCCTTGGTGAGCTTGATAAACATGAAGCTGCCTTGGCTTTGCTTTCACAGTTTGTAACGTCAGGAAATAAAGAAAGTCAAATCATACTTTTACAAAGACTGTGTTGTTGAGGAAGTCGTTATGTTTGAAAAAAAAATCTCTTTTTGCTTTTATAATCTCAGTGGGGTTGCTTTTGGCAAACGTCCAGCTAATGTTACTACAATGTGGGAGAATAGTCCTCTCTTTGCCCAATCCTGGACACTGGAAATTACAAGGAAAGCATTAACAAATGAGGTGACATATTTGCTACAATTAAAAGACAGGGAAAACAGAAATTCTTTAACCTATTGATGACAACTACAGGGCTGGAGAAATGGATCAGTATGTAAGAATGATTGAGCACCCCCTAAAAAAACTGAACATGGCCAAGCACATGATTGTAACCCCAGTGATGTGAAGGAGGGGTAGAGACAAGAAAGTAGCTGGGTCTCTTATTGGCTGCCAACCTAGCTTTAGGTCCAGTGAAAAACTCTGTCAAGGGAATAAGCTAAGAGTGATAGGGCAACACATATGCATACACAACACACACACACACACACATGTGCACACACACACACACGAGAGAAAGAGAGAGAGAGAGAGAGAGAGAGAGAGAGTACTTAAGTCACAAAGCCTATGGAATGGTGATTAAAAATGACCTCCTGCATATTCATATTGATGCTCTACCCATGTGGTCCTTTCTACCGTCAACCCAGCATCCCGACACAAGAGCAAAGTCTGGCCCAGCACTGCTATCCGCTCCGTCTTTGGTTCTTTCTTCTTCTTTTATTTGATATTTTACTTTTTGTTTTGCCTTGAGACAGTTTCTTTATGTTGTGTAGGCTCGCGTAATGATCCTTCCACCTGAACTTCCTTAGTCTGGGTCTGTAGCTGCCCCAGCATGCAGCATGGTATCCCATCCCTAAACAGTGAAGCAATCATCAATCAATCAATCAATCAATCAATGAGGTGGCATCATGAGAGTGTCAAGACAGGGGTGAAAGATCTGGAGAAGAGCCAGAAGTGAGTTTGTTCTAGAGTCACCACAGTGAGCAGAAGAGAAAAAAGACCCTTATTCCATGGTTAGAGGACACAGCCTTGTTGAAATGCTGCCTGTGCACAAGCTGAGAAGACCCACTGTCACTTGCCAATGGCTTCAGCATATGCCAAGATTTGAGATGTGAGCTGGAAAGGTACTGATGTTTTTGTATTCTGAGCTAAGTGAGGATAGCTTCTATTGGACTTTTTTTCACGTTCAACAGTGTCAAGGACTTTCCCACAAAGGCTTTGTCAGCCCCTACAGTACTAGCAACTACCAAGAAAGACAATTTTTCCATGAACTCAGAGATGAAGAGAGAGAGGAGACACTCACGACTTAATATCATTTATACTGGTAGCTGTCTCCAGGGGCAACCATGTGCTTCTAAACTAGCCAAGAGACATCAGCCCAGAAATGTGTCCCTAAACTCTTCTAGGCCACACATGTGGATTACTAACCTGTCCCCACCTAGACAAGGTCCGTGCATGGAAAAAGGGATTCAGCTAACAGCTTGTCCTTCCAAACATGCTACTGCCCTTGGCAAATGGGCTAGGGTCTATTTTCAGGAGGATTCTGGCTGGGTACATTTAGGCAAAATACCAGTTCTCTCATTTGTCAGCTTAGGAGGTAGGGTGCCCTAAAGCACACTTGGGCTCCCTTCCTCACAACTGCTGGCAGGAAATCGATGGTTCTAATGTAACTGTCACATGGGCATGCTGCCTCCTCTGCAGGAGGTACATCAAGTTGACTTTTAAGAAATATGCTTACTGTCTCTGCCTGCGTTTGTTTGGTTGGCAGGCTTATGTAGCATGGGTGCTCCTGGAGAGTTGCAGTCTGGAAGGCAGGCCAGCAGGGCTCCACCCAAGGTGAGATGAGCATATTCCTGTCTGTTGTCATCTGTTTGCGGGTTCCCTATCCTCTCTGCCTCTGCCCAGAACCATCCACGGCACTGCCTTGCCTGGGAATCCACTGGGCTCTTTACTCCGCAGATGGAGTTAGGAGGAGATTGGGTCTCCTTCAAAACAGGATACAGTGTCATTGGTTCCAGAGGTTTCTAATGTCTACTGTCAGGTGCACAAATAGGGACTCTCTGTGATAATGAAAATTATTGATATCTAGATATGTACAAAGCCTGTGTGATTCCATGTATATGGTCATTTTGGAAGTGAAGCAGAGAAGAGTGTTTTGGGGTTTAGGATAAAGCAATGGGCTGACAATGGTGCTGTGTTCTAGTTACATCGATTGCTTTGGCAAAACACCATGACCAAAGGAATTTACAGGAGAGTTTATTAGAGGTTTACAATTCAGAGGGTGAGTCCTTGACCACCGTGATGGGGAGCATGACAACAGGCAGGAAGGCATGTGCTGGAGCAGGAGCTGAGAACTTAACATTCTGATATAAGAGCTAGGTGGCGTTGGGGGGTGGGGGGTGGAGAGGAGAAGGAGGGAGGGAGGGAGGGAGGGAGGGAGGGAGGGAGGGAGGGAGGGAGGGAGGGAACACTGACTGGTAATGGCAAAGCCTTTTGAAACTTCAAAGCCTGCCCCAGTGCCACCCCTCCTCCAACAAGGCCACACCTCCTAATCTTTCCCAAACAGTTCATCTACCTAGGGACCAAGCATTCAAATACCCCAGCCTATAGAGGACACTCTCATGAGGAGTTTTCTGAACTAATGGACGACTGTCATTTGGCTACAATGATGGCCATATGAACCTACCTACCAACACAGTAAACTTCATACAACTGTTCACTGGTAGAAGTCAATACCTCTATAAACAAAAACATGTCTTTAATGGCCATTCAAATAAGTATAAAAAACTCATGAGAAAACATTTCTAGATGCCACCAAGAATACTTGATGGAAGCGAGAAGGTGCTGCTAACACTTTCTTCAGTTGGTGTAGCCTCCTCGTGTTAAAGAAGCCCCCACTCCTGCTCATAGGCAACTATGATCAAACTCAGTGGCACAAAAATTGTAAAAGAACATCAAAGTAGCTTGATGGGAAGAGAGAATGGAGTGAATGAGTACAATGTATAAATTTGTCAAAGGATAAAAATAGGGCAAAGAAATAATGGCTATTATTTGGATCTGATAGTGGTATTTGATATTTTCTTTTTCATCTTTTCTCTGTTTATGTATTTATTCATGTTATATTCCAATTGAACTTCCACTCCCCCTTCCTCCCAGTCCCACCCTTTTAAGCCCTGGCCCCATCATTCCTTCCCCTTCTCCTCAGAGAAGGAGAAGCCTTTACCAGCCTATTGAATAGGGGCCAAACCTATTCAAACCACCACAGTCTCCAAGGCTGACTAATTTCTTCTGGTACTCATTTGGAGCATCTGGTTTATTGGCATGGAGGCCAGCAACCTTTTCTAACTGCTGACACCTGCATCCCAGAAGGGAACTCAGATGTTCCCCCTTGCTAGTTCTCAATGATTTTCACTCTGGGCCTTTCTCTAGCCTTCTTCTCAGTGAGCAATTAAAGTGTGAAGCTCAGGCTTGGTAATAAGTGTCTCAAGGTAGCCAGCTCCTTGGAGCAGGAAGCCTTCTGTCAGTTGAGTCTGCCTGAGGACAGTGCCGTTGATCACAGTGATGTCATAGGGTGGCCACCAGCTTTTCCAAGAGAAACATAAGTTAAGGAGTGAATTGCCACACTGGTTTCCAACATCAGCTGGAAGATTCATTTACCCACACAAGGAGTTAGCACAGCCTTCAGCCAGAAGTTGTCTTTGCTATCTGCTTTCCCACCTCACCTTCTGCAGTCAGAAGAACAAGGCACAAACCCCATTCTCCTAACTTTGGACATGCTTCGAGTTCTAAGTCAGTGAGCTAACTAAAAACTCATACTACTGGCAACATCACAAAGTATTGTAGAAAACATCAAATACCATTATCAGATCCAAGAAAAAGATATTTCTAAGGTGCCAAGTGAAGCAGAGGCTAGTTTGTTCACTGGAGCTGTGTTCCCTGGTTTTTGTTTTTTGGGTTTTTTTTGGGGGGGGGGGGGTTGCTTGATTCTGAGTTGCTACTGGTGGATGTTTGATCAGCCTCCCTTGTTAAAGCCTTCATTCATTCACTAGCATTCGGCAACTCCCTTTGCCCACTTGACCTCTCTGCCCATCTTCCTGTCTTCTCGCTCACCTTGCTTTATTTGGCCACCCCTGACATCAGCACTCCCTCCTGGCCTTTGCACACGTGGTCCCACCATTCCGTCCTTTCTAGTCTGTCGGCCATCCTTTTTGCCTTTCTTGAATGTGGCCATTCCTTTTCCTCCCCTTTCTTCCTTTAACTTATGACCTCCTTCAGGGACAGGGCCACATCTGTCAGGTTCTCCACCAGAAGACTCGGGGCCTCCCACATGGTAGATGTTTAGGGAAGACCTGCTGTGTGAATTTGATGGAAATAGAGAAGGAATGAAAGGCATAAAGAGGCAGGAAGCCAGAGCATTTTAGCACAGTATGCAAGGAGATGCTCAGCTACCACGTGCACCACGCTGAGTACCTAAAATAACACGCTCCTTACGCTTTCACACCTTGCCCTCCCTCTCACTGCTACTAAGAATACAAGAATATTCTCATATGTGATTCTGTAAGTTCTGTGGGCCGTTTAAAAGATTTACTTTCATAATGTGTGCCTGTGTGTGTCTCTGGGGGAGGGGTATGTGCACATTAGTGCAGGCCGTTGCAGGAGCCAAAAAAAAAAAAGTCTAATTCCCAAAATTACAAGCAGTTATGAGCTGCCCAATGTTGGTGCTGAGAACAGAACTCAGGTTCTCTGCAAAAACAGCATGTGCTCTTAACCACTGACTGAGCTGTCCCTCCAACCCATTCTGCCTATTCCTCTGAAATGGTTAACCAGGCATTGCTTTCTCTTCCATAATGCAAGGTAACCAAGGATCAATGGTCCTTTATGACTTGTTCAAAGTCTCGAGCAGCCCACCAAAGGTGGCTCCCAGACCTAGAGTACATGGTGTATCTATTGCCACAGCCCAACCAGGTTCTCCTCTCCCACCCTGTTGTCCATTCCGAACCCCAATAAAAACATATTATAGCCACCCTCCAATGCTTTCCACCTGTTCCTTCCAAAAAGAGGTGTTAACGCTGGGAGCTGTGTGATGTTCCAAACTCGCAAATAAGGATGAGACTGTTCTGGTCCCCAAAGCGGTTTAACCTTAATTGCAGCCAGAACAAATCAGCAAGTGAGAGGTGACTCAGTTGAGATGCAGGGGATGGGGGATGCAGGGAAGAGGAGCGGGTAGAGGGTGCTAATAAGATGATTTTCTTCCTTCTTCTCTACAAAGTGCACTGTTAAAAGCCAGCTTGTACCCACTGACATAAAACGATCATGTTTTGAAGAGCAAAGGGGTTTTCATTCTGTACTCTCAAAGTGGCCATAAAAGGAAAATGGAGACATTTGCAGATCTGCCCAAGCACAGTTAAGCCTTCACTGCCGCACCTGTAGAAAATGGTTCTCAGCAGGGCAGGAGTGGAGGTGTGGCAATGGCTCAGCTGGTAAAGTCTTTCTTCACAAGCTTGATGCTATATAGTTCAGGTCACCTGCACCCAAGTAAAAAGCTGGGCACATTGGCAGGCACCTCTAATCCCAGGACTGGAGAGGCAGGGAGAGGAAGATCCCTGGTGCCTGCTAGCCAGCCTGGCCAAATCTACAAGTTCCAGGGTGAGAGGCCCAGGCTAATAATTAATAATAATAATAATAATAATAATAATGTGGAAAGTGACAAATACCACTAATGTCAAACTCTGGCTTCCACATGCACCCATGTGTGCACATGTGCACAAACACTGAACACATGAACAAGCAAGAGGTGAAAGGAGGTATAGCATTCACAGCAAAGTTTTATTGAGCCCCTATTTTTTGCCACACACAGTTTGAGTGCGAGGAACAGAGCATGGGACAAAGTGAATCCCAGCCATCGTGGGATTTAACATTACAGAGAACTTCTGATGCACTGCACTGTAAATCCCTGGGCTTAACTGTTGACTGCACACCCATGGGAATGTCCACTAGAGGAGCTATGCCCCATCTGCTCAACCGCAGAGAACCAGCCCCAGTGACCTTCAGAACTGCAGCGCCCTTCCCGCCGCTCTCCACTTCCACTCTGCTTCTGCTCCCCTCCTCTTTTCTTGCCACAACAGATTAAAACATTGCAGACTCTGCCACACCGCTGCTCCCACCAAAAATAAGTCACCCCTACCCCATCTTCTCTCTCCCCGGGCCTCCCTTGCTATGATGCTCTGCCTCTAGCACATCCTTCTCTTGTTATAAGCACCTGTTCTGTCCTTCCTTCAAGACTTGTGCCTTTAAGTTTTAAATGTTATCATTATTTGGGGGACAGGTCACAACATACATGTGGAGTTCAGAAGACTACATTCATGGAGTCAGGTCTCTCTGTCCATCCTTAGGCAGGTTACAAAAGTAGAACTCAGCTCCTTGTTCATGGCAAGCACTCTGACCACCTCCCCAGGATTTCTTCAAACCCCATGTGCTCAGGCACATCTTTGCTGACCACCTACACACACACCCCTATCCACTTATTCTCATCTTCCTTGTAGAGCAGTATGACTTCACACACCACATGATTTTACCAAACTACAACACACTTGCTGTCTGCCGAGAGGCAAGCTCCACAGAAGTAGAGACATGTCCCAAAGGACTAGCAAAGGTCCTGAAATATGGCAGGTGCTCTGCAAAGTTGGACTGAGTTATAGCTAGAGAGACAGAGAATGAACAAGCAAATACACATTCATGAGTGTTTATGCAAACACATACAAATTAATGCATTTGAAAAATAAAAA
The DNA here is from genome assembly GCF_000001635.26 of Mus musculus. Taxonomy (NCBI): domain Eukaryota; kingdom Metazoa; phylum Chordata; class Mammalia; order Rodentia; family Muridae; genus Mus; species Mus musculus. The sequence continues at coordinate 12,827,183 of NC_000082.6, forward strand.
GCGTCATACTACAAACTATATATGCTTATTCACTTATAGCTAAAACCAGAGATAACCAAAGACAAATACACACAATATGTGTATGTATGTGTGTGTGTGTGCATATGTATGTGTTTGTATGTCTGTGTGTGCTAAGTTTGTTTGTTTGTCTTCCACCTATAGTACTCATTCAATTATCTAATCTTTGCTTGAGCTAGTCATACACAATAGAAAACTCTCTCATGATCCCCAGCTGGGAGCTAAGGTACAGTGTTCCAAGCGTGGTTAAGCTCTGATATTAGAGTGAGCCTAGTAAACACATTTTATCTTTATAATATTTTCAAACTTCAGTGGGTTGACTGACACTAAAACCTATTATAAGCCAAAAAGCACTTGTTCATTGTGTGTATTCATGCAGACAAGTATGTGTACATGCATATTCATGAGTATATGTGTATATGTGATGATGATTATAATGATGATGTATATGCATGTATACACATATGCTGTGAGCCTAGGTACAGTATGGATACACACAGGTAAGTGTATGTGTTTACATGCATATGAGCATGTGTTGTATGTGCATGCAGGTGTATGTATGTATAAATGCACATGTGTGAGCCTGTTCTATGTATATGCATGCATAGGCATATGCATGAGAATGTGGGCATAAGTATCTGTGTGTATTTGTATGTTTAAGTAATGAAGCCAGGAGCCCATCTTCAACAGCCTCCAAACAGATTTTCAGGAGGTCTTAAGGCACAACAGGGCCCACAGAACACCTACCTGCTCAGTGTCTAAAATTCTGTTGTGGCAATGTCTGGCTCTCTGGAGCCACACAACCACACCAAAGGTGAAGTGCTTCTAGTTCATAGATAGGGAAGCTGAGGCACAAGGAGAGTTTTTGTTTGCTTGTTTGAACAGCCCAGGTTGCAATGTTGTGGTGTCAGAGTTACACCCAAACTCCATCTGATTCAACAGGCCCCGGTCCTTTGCTATTCATTATCTGGCCTCTGCAGGGAGAGCACGGGACTCACTTGGACACCTGTAGGAAATCCAGGACCTAGACTCCACCCCAGCCCCACTGACTCAGAGGAGCATCCAGACAGGATCCTCAGCTAGTCCACTAGCCTGAACCAGTGGGTCTCAAGCAGGCTGAGCGTGAGACACACCAGAAGAATGTAGAAGCTGTAGGGATGCTCATGTTGTACCTTCCACCTCTTAACTCAGTGTGCTCTATCGCACCTTTCAAATGCCAGTCTGCCCTAACCCACCCTGGTTATTCTAATGCAAAGATGCTCAAAACTAATGTTATAAAAGATTTTTATGACAAAATAAATCATATTCATGTCCTTGCCATGAAATCCAGTTGTAAGGAGCCTGGAAAACTGCATATTTATTAAACAACAGGGGCCGTTGTTAAGACCTTGTGGATTTGGGGGGGTCTGCTTTAAAGATGAGAATCAGCTGTGCTTTGGTGCCTGTGCTCTGCCTAGAAACCAACTTATTAAAATACATATTTAATGAATAAGACACAGAAACCTGCATGAAGGCACAGGGTAGCAAGCACTCACCAAGAGACCCTGCATTCAATCATCATCCAATAATAGAACAGAGCCAGCCTTCCCCAAAGGCAGTGTGCCTCTGCTCCCTGAGGCTCCCCAATGGCAGTGTGCCTCTGCTCCCTGAGCCTCCCCAATGGCAGTGTGCCTCTGCTCCCTGAGCCTCCCCAAAGGCAGTGTGCCTCTGCTCCCTGAGCCTCCCCAATGGCAGTGTGCCTCTGCTCCCTGAGGCTCTCCAATGGCAGTGTGCCTCTGCTCCCTGAGGCTCTCCAATGGCAGTGTTCTTCTGCTCCCTGAGCCTCCCCAATGGCAGTGTGCCTCTGCTCCCTGAGCCTCCCCAATGGCAGTGTGCCTCTGCTCCCTGAGGCTCTCCAATGGCAGTGTGCCTCTGCTCCCTGAGGCTCTCCAATGCAGTGTTCTTCTGCTCCCTGAGCCTCCCCAATGGCAGTGTGCCTCTGCTCCCTGAGCCTCCCCAATGGCAGTGTGCCTCTGCTCAATGAGCCTCTCCAATGCAGTGTGCCTCTGCTCCCTGAGCCTCCCCAATGGCAGTGTGCCTCTGCTCCCTGAGCCTCCCCAATGGCAGTGTGCTCTGCTCCCTGAGGCTCTCCAATGCAGTGTGCCTCTGCTCCCTGAGGCTCTCCAATGGCAGTGTGCCTCTGCTCTCTGAGCCTCCCCAATGGCAGTGTGCCTCTGCTTCTTGAGGCTCTCCAATGCAGTGTGCTTCTGCTCCCTGAGCCTCTCCAATGCAGTGTGCCTCTGCTCCCTGAGGCTCTCCAATGGCAGTGTGCCTCTGCTCCCTGAGGCTCTCCAATGGCAGTGTGCCTCTGCTCCCTGAGCCTCCCCAATGGCAGTGTGCCTCTGCTCCCCGAGCCTCCCCAATGGCAGTGTGCCTCTGCTCCCTGAGCCTCCCCAATGGCAGTGTGCCTCTGCTCCCTGAGGCTCTCCAATGCAGTGTGCCTCTGCTCCCTGAGGCTCTCCAATGGCAGTGTGCCTCTGCTCCCTGAGGCTCTCCAATGGCAGTGTGCCTCTGCTCCCTGAGGCTCTCCAATGGCAGTGTGCCTCTGCTCCCTGAGGCTCTCCAATGGCAGTGTGCCTCTGCTCCCTGAGCCTCCCCAATGGCAGTGTGCCTCTGCTCCCTGAGCCTCTCCAATGGCAGTGTGCCTCTGCTCCCTGAGCCTCTCCAATGCAGTGTGCCTCTGCTCCCTGAGCCTCTCCAATGCAGTGTGCCTCTGCTCCCTGAGCCTCTCCAATGCAGTGTGCCTCTGCTCCCTGAGGCTCTCCAATGCAGTGTGCCTCTGCTCCCTGAGGCTCTCCAATGGCAGTGTGCCTCTGCTCCCTGAGGCTCTCCAATGGCAGTGTGCCTCTGCTCCCTGAGCCTCTCCAATGCAGTGTGCCTCTGCTCCCTGAGGCTCTCCAATGGCAGTGTGCCTCTGCTCCCTGAGGCTCTCCAATGGCAGTGTGCCTCTGCTCCCTGAGCCTCCCCAATGGCAGTGTGCCTCTGCTCCCCGAGCCTCCCCAATGGCAGTGTGCCTCTGCTCCCTGAGCCTCCCCAATGGCAGTGTGCCTCTGCTCCCTGAGGCTCTCCAATGCAGTGTGCCTCTGCTCCCTGAGGCTCTCCAATGGCAGTGTGCCTCTGCTCCCTGAGGCTCTCCAATGGCAGTGTGCCTCTGCTCCCTGAGGCTCTCCAATGGCAGTGTGCCTCTGCTCCCTGAGGCTCTCCAATGGCAGTGTGCCTCTGCTCCCTGAGCCTCCCCAATGGCAGTGTGCCTCTGCTCCCTGAGCCTCTCCAATGGCAGTGTGCCTCTGCTCCCTGAGCCTCTCCAATGCAGTGTGCCTCTGCTCCCTGAGCCTCTCCAATGCAGTGTGCCTCTGCTCCCTGAGCCTCTCCAATGCAGTGTGCCTCTGCTCCCTGAGGCTCTCCAATGGCAGTGTGCCTCTGCTCCCTGAGCCTCCCCAATGGCAGTGTGCCTCTGCTCCCTGAGGCTCTCCAATGCAGTGTGCCTCTGCTCCCTGAGGCTCTCCAATGGCAGTGTGCCTCTGCTCCCTGAGCCTCCCCAATGGCAGTGTGCCTCTGCTTCTTGAGGCTCTCCAATGCAGTGTGCTTCTGCTCCCTGAGGCTCTCCAATGCAGTGTGCCTCTGCTCCCTGAGGCTCTCCAATGGCAGTGTGCCTCTGCTCCCTGAGGCTCTCCAATGGCAGTGTGCCTCTGCTCCCTGAGCCTCCCCAATGGCAGTGTGCCTCTGCTCCCTGAGATGTTCCCTCCACCCAGCCTCGCACAGTGCGCAGCGTTGCTTCCTTTGTCTGCAGACCTAGAACATCTATGAATTTTGTTTTTCTCACTTTATATGAACAATACTTTACTATATGTCCTCCTTCAGTATCTCTTCTTTATTCAATGCCACATAGAGGAAAACATTATTTCTGTATGTTATTCCACTTTTTCTTTTCTTTTCATCTTCTTTGGGTTTTAATTGGATATTTTATTTGTTTACATTTCAAATGTTATTACCTTTCCCAGTTTCCCCTCTGTAAATCCCCTATCCACTCCCCACTTACCCTGTTTCTATGAGGGTGCTCCCCCACCCACTTACTCCTGTCTCACCCCATAGCATTCCTCTACACTGGGGCATTAAGCCTTCACAGGAGCAAGGGCCTCTCCTCCCATTGATGCCAGATAAGGCCCCTTCAGCTCCTTCAGTCCTTCCCCTAACTCCTCCATTGGGGTTCCTGTGCTCAGTCCAATTGTTGGCTGCCAGCCTCTTCATCTGTATTGCTCAGGATCTGGCAGAGCCTCAGGAGACAGCTGTATCAGGCTCCTGTCAGCAAGCACTTCTTGGCAAAATAATGTCTGGGTTTGGTGTCTGCATGTGGGATGGATTCCCAGGTGGAGCAGTCTCTGGATGGCCTTTCCTTCAGTCTCTGCTCTACTCTTTTTCCCTGTATTTCCTTTAGACAGGAGCAATTCGGGGTTAAAATTATGGAGATGGGTTGGTGGCCCTATCCCTCAAATGGGGGGCCATGCCTAACCTCTGGATGTGGCCTCAACAGGTTTTCCCTCCCTTTTCTGGGGTATTTCATCTACTATCATCCCTGTGGAGTCCTGGGAGGCTCTTGCTTTCCTGGCATTTGGGACTTTCTGGTTGCTACCCCAAGTTCCCCATCCCCCATTGCTATACATCAATTTCCTGACCCTCTGTACATCTCCTCCATTTCCTCCCATACTTGATTCTGCCCCTCTTTTTACCCTCCCCCTCCTCTCTTCCTCCCAAGTTCCTCCGACCCTCTACTTCCTTTTATTATATTGTTCCCCCTTCTAAGTAAGACCAAATCATTCACTCTTTGACTTCCTTCCTCTTGAGCTTCCTGTGGTTTGTGAGTTGTATCATGAGTATTCCATGTTCTTTGCCTCATATTCACTTACCAGTGAGTACATACTATGTGTGTTCTTTTGTGACTGAGTTACCTCACTCAGGATGATATTTTCTAGATCCATCCATTTGCCTGCAAATTTTGAGAAGTCATTGATTTTAATAACTGAGTAGTACTCCATTGTGTAAATGTACCACATTTTATCCATTCCTCTATTGAGGGACATCTGGGTTGTTTCCAGCTTCTGGCTATTATAAATATGGCTGCTATGAACATAGTGGAGCATGTGTCCTTATTACATGTTGAAGCATCTTCTGGGTTTATGCCCAGGAATGGTATAGCTGGGTCATCAGGTAGTACTAAGTCCAATTTTCTAAGGAACTGCCAGATTGATTTCCAGAGTGGTTGTACAAGCTTGCAATCCCACCAGCAATATCTGTTCACCTGATTCCATAGGATCTGGTGGCACAAGGGCCCCATCAGAGCCCAAACAAATACATCATATTCTGGACCCAGGCATACCATTCTTTCAACAACCATTAATTCATAGCTTTCCCAAGCAGGAAAGCACAGATCTGAAGGGACGGGACACATCACCAATAGGTTTTAGTGTGCAATTTTAGATGAGAATGCTAGCTAGATAGGATATGTGGATAAGGTCAGAACCTCGTAACTCACAAGGAGGTTTCACACCAGAATGTCAGCAGAAAGAAGACACACAAATATGCAACTCCTATGCACTTGCTTGGCTCTCTAGGTCATTTACTAAGCTGTTTGCATGTTTGTCTTATTTAATCTCACAATTCAACAAGCAAGCATCTCAGTCTCCATTTTCCAAATACAGAAAGTAAGGCTGTGAGGTGTTATCTTCCCAAATCACAGTGCCAATAGATTACAAAAAAAAATCACAATTTAAGCCAATTCTTATTGATTCTAAAACAGTTGGCAGTTGGTACTGATTCTGTCATCCCTCAACAAACAAGATGTACAGTATAGGAGCTTATTGGGTAACGCTCAGCTCTTTTTTGAAAGGTCAAAGCCATCTTTACTATGGACATGTTTGGCTAGCCCCAATGTAGTTCACCAAAAACTCTGCCTCCATAAAGTAGAAACTACAGCATTGTTGTGTGATTCTGACCCACCAAGGGAACTCTTACATGCTGTCTACGTTCTGATGAGGTTACCATGAAGTTGAATTGGGGTCTGTAAAGTGTAAGTTGCCTTAGGACAGAAGCCTTTGGCCTTGAATACTCGAACTGCTGTATAGCATTCCTTTTGATATAAAACATTCCACCCTAGAGGGAAGTTTCTTAAGACACAGGATGTTTTAAAGGAAGGAGAAACAGTCCACCCTGCAGAACAGCACATTAAAATTCAAGAAGTAAATAACTTAAAAGCTTCAAGAAGTCTCTGAAATTGGTGAGATTCACTAGGCTCTTCCCTCCCCAAGGTTGTATAACAGAAAGGACTACAGGATTTACCCAGAGCAGCTGAGTAGCCAGACAACCTGGCAGGCAGTTTACAGGCTGTCATGAGCTTGAAAAGCTTGTCTTGCTGGGGTGGACCTTTGAAAATGCAAAAAGCTATCTTGAGTCATCCCTACTTCTATGAGTCCCTGACACACTGTAAGTAACACCAATAAAATCTATTGCTTCACCAAGGGGGACTCTGGTGGTGTCCTTACTTCAGATTCTCATCAGTTTCCTGTTTGGGTGAGTATTTGCTAGTGTCTCACACAAGAAGAACATCCTGTGTCACACTAAGCCTGTAGTTAGCCTCTGGCTTGCAGGCCAGTTAGTCATGCTTGCTAATCAGTGCTAGCACTTCTTTTTTCATTCATCCAAGTTTTCATTGCACTGGTGTCAGGACTTACTCATCCAATGTCCATTGACCACATTTATGAAGTGACAACTTTATAGTAACCACTGAGGAGAAGATGGTAGCAGCACAACAAGAATCAGAATCAAACCATTCATAGAAATAGGTATAACTAATAAAGCTTCATGAGAGAATGAACAGCAGCAGCAGCATTATCAAGGCTAGCACCATCACATAATGTTGTTCAGTGCTTAATGTATTCTTGTTTAATAGACCAAGAGGCTTGCTCCTTAGAGACATTCTATGAGACCGATTATTGCACTGGTCCTATTAGACAGATAAGGTTATGGCCGGTCAAAGTGGTAAAAATGGCTTAAGCACAACTACATTATCAGCCAACCATGAAACTGGAACTGGACACAAGGATTGTAAGTAAAATAAAGCTTTGCATAAACACAATACCCATTCCAAGCTGGAAAGGAAGTTACTGAATGCATCTATAAAATCATACTTTGATCAAATAGTCTTCAAGTGTTAAAGTGGATAGTGCAGATCTGTGCATTGACATAAAAGATATTTATGATATACTAAACTTAACTCCAGGTAAGACAGTTGTATTATATTGTTTGTGATAGCATTTACACAGTTTTATATCCATGCACATGCAGAGAGAGAGAGAGAGAGAAAGAGAGAGAGAGAGAGAGAGAGAGAGAAAGGACACAGAAGACCCTGGAGAGAGATGCTTCTGTTCACCTCAAATGGTACCTGACCACAGTAGATGCTTGACTACTACTCACCAATGATGGGAATGACTCCTCAGTGAAGACATGAATGAGCAACTCAGGAGATGAATGGATGGGCAGATAATCATGAATGGATGATAAATGCATGGATATGCCATGATCTGAGCCAGGATCGTGCACAGCTGGTGGGACTGGGGCAACACTTTTCCCTCTTTAGGTTTATCTTCATGGTTATTTTCTTTTTTTCTGTCAGTGAACATAGATTAGTTGTGTAAGTAGAGAGGAAAAGATATCCAATCTTCTCTAGGATTAATTACATCCTGGAAAGATCAGGAGCCAACAGTCTGGATTGCATAGCTAAATTCAGACTGTAGGCTGCTTCATTAACTTAGAGATACCAGTGTTTCATCTCACTCTACACAGGTTCAGTGGCAAACACCTTGGTTCTGTCATTTCTGAAGAGGCATTTGAAGTCTGTGCCAAACTCCCTGTGAGGCAGCATTTTCCAAATTTTAGATAAAAATTATTCTGTGTTTGGGCCATATCCAGATTCTTCCAGAACCATTATTTTGATGTGTTTTTTTTCCTTCAGGCAACTTTGATTTTTAGCTATAAGTCATTTATTGTTTATAATTTGCCATCAATTCCACACACCAGAAAAATTTAATAATCAAGGCGTATTAAATTATTTCTAGATAATGTTTCTTATAAAAGGCTAAGATCCTGTGTTCATGTCTTTCTTGTGTCAGTTTCTGGCATGAGACAAGTACAAGACTGTGTAGGTCAATATTCCATTCCATCCATCATGGAGGTAAAACTGTTTCATGAGTCCCATTTCCCTTTGAAATTGGACTATTGGCAGTTAACTGGATTATCAGGAGAAGAGTTGTTTTCTTCAGTGATGTAGACATTATGCTGAGCTCTCACTCACACACACACACACACGGGGGGGGGGTGGTGGCGGATAAGAAAAGGACTAACTGAAAGGAGGAGATTGAGCAGGAGAGAGAAGATACAAGAGAAAAAAATTAGTCTATGAATCTATTCAAAATATATTGTACAGACACCAAACTGAGACTGCATATTTGATGTCACTGGGATTAAGGAAAATTGAAATAGAAATAAATTTTCCTTAATGACATGGATTTTTGTGTGTATATAATGCTTATAGTGAATGTCACACATACGACACCACTCCTTGCACAGTGCATTATAGTGGGTTGGCCTGGTGCTGCTTGTATTCTAATGCTGGGGTCTCCAAGACTGATTGCCCCAGAGATGAGAGAGTCTGCACATAGACATTAAGTGACCCTGTTCCCACATTATTTCTGATTGATAAATAAAGGTACTGACAGCCAATAGCTGGACAGAAGAGACACAGATGGGGTTTAAGTTTCCCAGGCTTGGGGTCAGACAGGAATGAAGAAGAGGAAGGTTGAGGAAGAAGGAGAAGCCACCACAGGTTAAGTGAACCATAAAACATGGCCTTGACGGCTGGACAACTGGAATTAAGAGCAGCCCAGATGAAACATAGTCAGTAATAAGTAATGATTTGGAGTTGTCGATAGAAAAAATAGATTCTAATAGCAATGAAAGCAAATATCTGGCCAGTTCTTATGCTGTTTAAAGCTTATTGTAAATATAAAGGTTGTATATATCTTTTATCCATGAACTAAATTGTCTAAGGTAGGGGAAAAACCCTGGATTGGGATTAAAAATTTTTTGCAACAGGGGATCATGTCTTAAGCTGCCCACTGTGAGTATGATGAGGAAAAGTACATGATGTTGGGTATATGAGAAGAATGCATGTCAGAATGTAGCATGTCAGAATAGTCCCTGATAGTGCAATACAGTGGGAAGCACAATTTTATATATAAAGAAAGAGATTAAATCATCATATCAATATTCCAGAGCTACAGGGGGCAAATTCTTAATCTAAATCTAAACCAGGCCTTGCCTGAATTCAGAGACCATCAGAAGAAGATATGGGCTCTCATGAACTGTTCAAGAGAGCATAAAATGGATCAGTGGCTTTGGAAAATGATTTACCTATTGGCTAAAAACAAGTATATGCTTATCCTGTGGCCCAGTGATTGTATACCTTAGTCAAAAGAAATGTTGCCATATATCCTCACAAATGCTTCGACACAAATATTTATAGCAACTTAATTCATAATACACCGTAGTGGGTTTGGCCTAATGCTGCTTATATTATGCTAGTTTGGGTCCCCAAAATTGTTTGCACGTGAACTTGCACATCTACATGTAAAACCCTGAGGGACCCTGGTTCCAATTGGTTTTGATTGGTAAATAAAGTTGCCGACAGCCAATGGCTGGGCAGTGCAGACATAGGTGGGACTTTTAGGATTCCCAGACTAGAGACAGGATGGAAAAGGAAGAAGGAGATCATCCATGCTGGGAGAAAGGATGAAAGACGACATGCCTAAGAAGGTAGGGACAGAGAGCATAGCTGCCATGTAGGATCCAGGGGAACATGGCATAAGAGGGCTGCAGGTCTAGGTCCAGAGCAGCCAAGGTGGAATATGGAATTTAGTAAGTAATAACTTGTGAATATCAGAGGGAAGTGGATTAGCCACATGGGGGTTAGGAAGTGAACCAGCCATTGAGCTGATTAAGACCTATCAAAATATAAAGGCTGTGTGTGTGTGTGTGTGTGTGTGTGTGTGTGTGTGTAACACAGAACATTAGAGCAACTATTGAGGAATGCAGCAGCTGCCAGGATCAATTTGAGTAATTAATTGGGTACTACTACAATAGACAACAAATGTCAACAGCTTAAATGGCCAGAGGGCTAATGAAAAAGCACATAAGAAACAAGGGGGTCCCTACCAGCCACAGGAAGATGTCAATTATGGACACAGCAGTACAAGTGATAGACTTGGAAAGAACTAACATACAGCATAAACAGAAAGGTATGTACTGTAGCATTTAGTTACACAAAGCAAAGGAAACCTAAGAACAGCCTGAGGATATAGCTCAGTGGCTCAACACTTGCCTAATGTGTTCAATCCCTAGTACTGAAAAATATTCCCCCAAACAATGAAAAATGACAAAAGTCTCCTCAGGGAGCAGACTCAAAAGGACTTTCTTGGATGAAAAGAGGTTGCTGTGTGATGAACTGATGACGTGAAAGACACATGTATGCTGCACATGTGCAAATTAGCCACACTGCACATCAAGATTTGTGTACTCTATGGAAATGATAACTAAAGAAAGCAAAAGCACTATTGAGAGAACCTGTGTGGCTCAGCTCAGACACAAGCTCGCCAACAGTTAGCTCTCTGAGAAGTGTGCAGGCCTCTTTAGCCTTCTCCTGTCTGTGCTTGGGGACATTTTCTGCTTTCTGTACTTGTCTTATATGAGAAATAGTCCAAAGAGCAAAACAGTGACCTAAGAATGTGAGGAAATGTTATATTAATAGCCATAAAAAATGTAAGGAACGCAAAGCACTCAGCACAAAAGGAAACAAGGACATGGTGTGAAAGGGGTCAAGGGTCATCAGCATCACTAATGGCCTACAAGTCACATCACAGTAAGTGCTAGGAGCTAAGTCTTCAGTTAGAACAGCTATTATCTAGGACAAAAGACAAGTGCTCAGAAGATATATAAGAAAGGGAACCTTGCACAGTGCTAGTGAGTGTGTAAACAGATGCTGACATGGAAACTCAAAAATAAAAACAGAATACAATATGATCCAGCAACCCACAGAGACAAGCCAGGACTCAGTGTTCACTGCAGCACTGCTTATGGCAGCCCATGAATGGGAACAACCTGCACTGCACATTCATCAGCTGATGGACACAAGAAGACAGTGTGGTGCTGTACATGCAACGTACTCTCCAGTCATTACGAGCATGAAATGCAGTCAAAGAGAACATTTAAAAGTGAAATAAGAAATGCTTGCATGCAGACACATTTAACTTGATTTCAACTTTACATGAACTCACATTTTGCATGGTATACATGAACTCACATTTTGCATGGTACCTGTCATGCATATATAAATTTGTATGTTTTCATGTATCACATAAAAATAAAATGCTTGGGATAAAGGATCAAACTCATTAATCTGCTCACTCTCATTTGTATCTCCCATTGAGCCATACAAACATAGTGGCTCGCAATAAATATATGCTAGGATGAATTTTTAGATTTCAAAAGCTGTTTACACCAATGTATCAAGTTCATCTTACTGTTAAAGTTGAATTATGAACCAATACAGCTGTATTCTTATTCAATACAGCTGTATTCTCACTCATTTCTAAGCCCTCTGAGACCACAGCACCCATCTATTCAGCTGCTATGAATAACAGTTGGAGGGGAGAAGTTTTAAGGAACCCAATCTTCATGTAAATACTCATGTAACTTAGATCTAACAAGTCCTGCAACATGGAGCTCTCAAAGTTCCATCTGTAATCTTCATATCATTGGAGATATGATGTATCTTTTATATGAAGTAAAAGTCTGGTTTTATCACTGGTGATGGGCCCTGTGGCAATTAAAAGGTAAGGTAAACTAATAAAAGTCACCTAGCAACTGGCAGTCAGCCCACCAGAAAGCCTCAGCTGCAGATTCTAATGATCTTTGACCCTTAGCAAGTACAAACAGCCCAGCCAAAGCTGAGCATTGAGCTTATAATGAGTGGTCTCCGAGATTACTAAACTGGTGTAAAATAAGCCACACTGATCAGTAATGGATTTAGGTGTGAGGAGCCGCCCTCACATTCGCCATTACAAGATGGCGCTGACATCCTGTGTTCTAAGTAGTAAACAAATAATCTGCGCATGTGCCGGGGTAATTTTCCACTCCATGTGCTCTGCCTTCCCCGAGACGACAACTCAGCCGATGGGCTGCAGCCAATCAGGGAGCGACACGTCCGAGGTGGAGGACAATTCTCCATAAAAAGGACGGGGTTTTGCCATTCGCTCTCTTCCTTCCTCCTGAAGAAGTAAGCGATAAAGCCTTTTGCCGCAGAAGATTCTGGTTGTCCTGAGTGTGTTCTTGCTGGCGGGGACAAAAGCTCAGGATATTTAGGGAACATGACATGTGAGAAGGGGCAGGTTCTGATGAGCAGATAGATGGGAAGGTGAATAAGTTGGTGATGAATAAGCCAGCCTTAAATAGGACCACAGGGTGCTCACGTGTTCAGAAGAGCTGTGAGGTTCACTGTGATAGCTTTGGGGAGTATGTATAACTGTCCATTTCCATTGCTATGACAAAACAACTAAGAAAAACAACTTAAAGGAGGTGGGCCTTAATTTGGCTCCCAAGGTCAGAGGTTTCAGCCTGTGGTTGCTTAGATCTGTTGATGTCCCTGGGTTGAGATGAAGCAGCAGCTCATGGTAAGGGGCACACAGCCAAGCAAAGTCAACCACCTCATGGAAGACAGGAAGCCAAGGAGGAGAGATATGGGCCCAGAACAAAATATAGTTCCCTAGGGCATATCCTCAAGGACCCACTCCATTTTCCCCTCTCAAATTCCCACCACCTGCCAATAGCCCACCAAATGATGAGCCCAGCAATGCATTGAGCCAATGATGAACCTTCATAAACCAGCCATTCCCATAATCCCATTGCTGAACACTACTGCATTGAAAAACCAAGCCTCTGGAGGAATGTTTCAGAACAAAACAATAATGGAGTCAAGTAACTGAAGATAGTGCCCATACCCAATAGTGGTCATGATGGCTTGATATGGTTCCCGTCTACTGCAAAGATCACTCAAGCCAATGCAACACCCTGACCCACACCAATGCTGGTGATCAGAGTTGGAAAACAAAAGAGAAACTGCCATGTCTTTCTTTAGATTGCACCTCTTTAGACCCTATGCCCAACCCATGTGATCCATTTTCCTTTTCAAATGGAGCCAGTATGAAATGAGTAACAGATAACATTTATCAGTTATTATAAATAACATGTTTCAAATACTGTATTGGGAAATTTACATTAACCCATATTAGCACCACAGTGTTCTTGTGAGTAGATATTATTCCATATAGAAAGCAAGGAAACTGAGACTCAAATAAGTTTTACCTAGGTTACTGAATATTTTGTGGTAGCAATCAGACATGAAACCAGTCTATCTGAATTCAAAGGCCATAGGCCAAAATATCCAAGAGAAATGGAAATAAACTTTTCTTACCACTCCAAGTCTCTTGGGCTACTGCAGGAGCCAACAGAGATTTCCATGGTAGAGAAAGACACAAAGTCTTATAGTGAGTCTCCCTTCACAGCATAAATAAAAACGCTAGACATAATAATTCCTGGGATGAGTTGGGATTGTAGTGAGTGCTGTTGTTGGAGCACATAGCTAAAAGAATCATCTCATCTCATCAAATGCAGTATGCATCATCTCAGAATGCACTGACATCCAAAGGACGCAATGCTCACAACACCATCCTGAAGCATCATTCAACCTTGGGAGCATTTATAACAGATCACTGTAGTTCTTCCTGGGAACTTCACAAGCAATAAACTGTTCAGATTTCCTGGTTTGTATTCAGAGCACTGTTCTATATAAGGTCAGAAGAACAAACTCACAAAGTGAGCCTCCATCATCTCCCTTCACATGGAAATAGGTAAAAATCTATGTTTGCTTGCCCTCTCTCCTCTTCCTGGGGAAATTAACAGTGCCTGCAACTCATTTCACTAACTTATCACAAGTTTCTGGTAGTAAGAACATGTGGAGCACCTCAGGCTAACTCAGTGCTGGGTTTCCCTTGTTCCAAGAGCTCTGGACACCAGAGCTAGGGTGTTTCTTCTGTTCCTAACATTACCTCTCTAGCTACAACCTTATGCCGCTGTTTTACAAGTAAGAACTATGCTGCTTTACCTAGAATCTACAGCCGAAGATAGAAAGAAAGCGTACATCACAAGTTTCCATTATCAGCTTCTGAAGCAATGAAGGGGAAAATGAACTATAGAACTAAGAAGCCATCGCCTCTAGTGTTTGCTATAGTGCATTCCACCTTAGGGCCATTGACTAGGCCTTAGAATCACCTGGTCCTCACTTGCTCCTTATTCGTGTACCTTAAAATCCACCAGGAAGAATGCTACTTATGGGAGAAATATTTTAAAAAGCATATTTGGAAATGTCATAAAGAAACCTAATACTTAACACTTCATCTACTAATTCATAATACTTAAATGGAATTAAGTTGAAGAGAATTAAGAGAACATTGACTGACCTTTAATTTCGTGGAAAGTGTTCCTCTAATTCTCAAAACAACGGAGCAGTGAATGTTATTAATCTCTGTGTTGTATCTGAGGGAGAGGGCTTATACAACTATAAACTGCTGAACCTGAATTTGAACTGGTAATTTGATCTCTTTGTGAAAGGCAGTTTCCATTGAGATGTGTACTTCTGAAGTATCACCAGGAATTTAACTATAAATGAGTTAAAAATCCAATTGTGTTTAAAGAGAAACAATGAAGTCCAACATGGTGGCACAGGAAAATGGAAATTAGAAGCAAAAGCTGCGCATCTTCACACCTTTGTGGTGGCATAGATAAGAAAGAAAGCATGTGAAACTTGGTCATGATTCCAGCTGAAACTGGTACCAGGCATGGGGTCTAATTCTGAGCTGTTGGCTAACAAGGCAGATACGATATTATCAGTTCTATGTAAAAGACATGCCCACATGCTCCAAAAGATTCTTCCTATACTATTTGTTAATTTGTATGAGTTAAGAAAAGACTTAACATATGATCTTCCCTCTTATCAAATTTTAAGTACATTATGAAACACTAACCTGTAGGCACTTTTCTGCACAGCAGATATTTTAAGACTAATCTCTTTGGGGAAACAAAGAAACTTGTCTGCCCTTCAGTTACGACCTCCTTTCCACTGCCTTCACCAGGACGGTTCCCTGATGGACACCATGCTGCTCATCGCTTCTATACAATCAATACTTCACACATCTGAGACAAAGGAAATCAGGTCAATGTTGATCTTATGTCAGGATCAATTTATTTACCATGATACCTTATTTTATGCATTCCATGTAGTTCAGGTCCTCATCGGCTCCTGTGTCTCTCATCTCATTTCCTTTAAACCATCTACCCAACTGTAAGCAGAATAATCTTTAAAAGAAGCCACTTTCATCTTCTCTATCCTTCATTCGTGTATTTATAAATTCCTTAACTGCTTGACTCTATAGAATAAAAATCCAAGTTTCTTGTCTTAGTATAAATAGCATCTTATCGTTTCATTCATCTTGTTGCAAAAAAGCAGAATTTCATTCTTTTTAAAGACTAAGACCACTGCATGGACATATCACATTGACTTTATCCATTCATCTGTTATAGATGCTGTTGCATTTTATGTGTGAATGGAATTAACTCTTTGAGTTTCTTATTTAAATTCCTTTGTATGTATTTAGAGGTGGGACTCTGATCACATGTATGGTAGCTCTGCATTTAATTTTTTAAGAAACATCCGTATCTATTTTAAATATTGGCTATTCCCAATTTCCAATGAGTGTCCAAGGAGTTTCATAACCTTGTCAACACTTGATATCTTCTGGGTTTTTAAATACACTAGTCCCAAGGGGGATATGACAGTTTCCATTATAATTGATTTGTGTTTCCCTGATAACATTGAGTACATTTTCATACTTTTGATAACTACTGGCATGGCTTCTTTGAAGAAGTACCCATTCGTGCCCATTGCTTGAGAGGTTACTGTTGTTGATTGGTTGGCTGGTTTGGCTTGTTATTTTTCTATTTTGAATTTTTTATATATTTTTGGTCTTAACATTTTATCAGCCATATATTTGGGAATATTGTCCTACCCCATAGGATATCTTCTCACTATACTAATCATTTTCTTTACTACAAAGAAGCTTTTAAACTTCATAAGGGCTCATCCATCTACTGTTGCCTCCCTTGCCTGTTTTTATCATCACATTCATATGATAGTAGCCAAAGAGTCCCCTGTATACCTCTAGACGTTTCATGACTCCAGGTCTTGCAATGATGTTTTGTTTCCTTTTAGTTGACTTTTGCTTGTGATGTGACATAAGGGTCCAACTCCATAGTTCTTGGTATGAATATTCCATTTCATGGCTATTGAAGGGTCTATTCTTTCCCTGTTCTGCATTCTTAGCACTCTTGTTGAAGATTAGTTGACCTTAGATCGCATGTATTTATTTCTGGGCTCTCTATTCTGGCCATTGGACTATATACACTTGGTTTTATGCCAGGATCATTACAGTCTTGATTACTGTAGTTCTGTAATCAATTTTGAAATCAAGAAGCCTCATGCCTCGAGCTTTGTTCTACTTGTTCAAAATAACTTTGGTTATTAGAGATCTCTTGTGCTTCCTTACAAATTTTAGAATTGTTATTACTTCTGAAAAAAAAAAAGCCATGGGAATTTTGTCAGTGATTGCGTTAACTCTGAAGATCATTTAGGTGGCATGGATCTTTTAGATAACAATTATTCTAACCCTCAAACAAGGAGTGTCTCTTCACTTGGTTTTGCTTTGTTTTCTTTCATCTGTGTTTCATGGGTTTCTGTTTTGTTTTGTTGAGGAGGCAGGGTAGTCATGAGTCCTTGATTAAAAACGTTTCTAAGTGTTTTATTGTTTTGGATACTATGTCCACGGGACCATTTTCCTGATACCTCTTTCCATAGTTTGTTAATATATACAGGGTCTATTGACATTGCTATGGTGATTTTGTGTCCTACAATACCTCTAAACTCTTTTTCTTCAAACACCTTCCCATCCTGAAGAATTGCCATTTTATCAGCAACAGCATGAAGATCAACTTGTTCAGGGAACCTGGCCTATCAAAGCTAGTGACCTAATAACTTATAAAATTTACAAAATTATGTCTGTTTGCTTTTTATAGCTGTGATAAAACACTAAACAAAAGCAACTTGGGAAGGAAAGGGCTTATTTCATCTTTACTTCCAAATGGCAATCTATCCTTGAGGGAAGTAAAGGCAGGAACATGAAGGCAGGAACTGAAGCAGAGAGCACAGTAGAGCATTCCTTACTGGGTTGTTCCCCCTGGTTTGTTCAGAGACCTTTCTTATACAGTGCAACACCACCTGCCTAGAGATGGTACGACCCACAGTGGGTTGGGTCCTCCTACATCAATTAGCAATTAGGAAAATGCCCCACAGACATGTTCATAGGTCCATATGGGGGAAGCAAATCCTCAAATGAGGTTCTCCCTTCTCAAGTGACTCAAGTTTATGTCAAATTGACAAAACTAACCAGCATAGTACGAAGCATAGATCCCATCATATGCAGCCAATAAGTTATAACACTACTTTATTTGTTAGAGTTACAATTTATTTACGGTTTTTAAAGTTTTTAAATTATTCATTGTGTGTGTCTATGTGCATGCATCATGCTGAGGTCAGTGTAAAGCTCAACCAAGTTCGTTTTTGAAGAAACTCCATTTTGTGTGAGACCAGGGCCTAAAGTCCAATTCCAGGAAGAAAATCAGAGTCCTCCTGAGGAAACATCCTATGGCAACCAACCCCTGCCCCCATAGCAACAGCCAGTTAGGCTACAATAGCAGGGTCGAGGTACATATAGATAACTTAAGATATCCTGTGGAAGTTGCATATGTAGCAGAAGATGGCCTAGTCAGCCATCAATGGGAAGAGAGGCCCTTGGGAATGCCAGGGCCAGGAAGTGGGAGTGGGTGGGCTGGGAAGCAGGTGGGGAGGGTATAGGGGGCTTTGGGGATAGCATTTGAAATGTAAATGAAGAAAATATCTAATAAAAAAATTTAAAAAAAAAGATATCCTGCAGAGAACAGATAACTTAGCCATCCTGTTTGTCAGGTGGTTTGTCCCCATGTTCAGTTCCTGCAGATTAAGCCAGAAATGCAGTTTTTAAAATATTAACTTGTTGACCCATGTGGAAATTCCCCAACCTTGCTGTAACTAGAATAAGTACCCTGTACCTCTAGACTCACGACTCTCACTCCTACCCACTGAGATGTGGATGGTGAGAGTCCTTGCTTGTGAGCTTGAAATAAAGACCCTATGTGTTTGCATTGGAATTGTTTCCTCAGTGGCCTTTGGATCCCTGCAACTTGGGCACAAAGGTCAGAAGATAACTTGAAGGAGTTTCTTCTCTCCTTCGACCACGCAGATTCCTAGAACCAAACTCAAGTCTTCAGGATTGACAGCAAACATTTTCATCCACTGGGCTATTTTACTAGCCTCACTAAGTAGGATTTTTGTTTATTTTGTTGGTTTTGGTTTTGGTTTGGTTTGTTTGTTGCTGTTGTTTTGGTTTGGTTTGGTTTTTGACACAGGGTTACTCTGGGTATCCCTGGCTGTCTGGGAACTCATTCTGTAGATCAGGCCTTGAATTCACAAAGACCTGTCTTTTCAGATGCTGGTACTAAAGGTACACACCACCACCGCCCAGCTGAGGAGTGATTTTAAAGATTAATTTCCTTTTATTTTATGTGTGTTTCATATGAATGAACTTAGGTGTGCCACATGTATTCAGTGCCCAAGAAAGCCATAAGAGAGCATCAGATACCCCTAGAATTGTAGTTACCATTGTGAGCTGCCATGTGGGTGCTGGGAACTGAACCCCAGGCCTCTGGGGGAGCATCCAGTGCTCTAACCACTGAACAACCTCTCCAGCCCTGAGAGCAGTTTTAAAATGTGATCTGGTTATCATTCTTATCTGTATGTCCATCTTAGTTCAGGTATCAAGAAAGAGTAACTATGGATCCGAAGAGTCCTGCTTCAGGTCTCCTACGGTCAGCTACAAATTCCCTTGAAGGAGCTAGGTTACAAGACAGTGGCTGAGCTGTGATTACTAGAGAATAAAGTCAACCTACCCTGACTGCTCTTAGAAGCTAAATTCTGTAGAGCAGTGACTCAAGTCATCTGGACCATGCCTCTTGCACATTGCTAAGGAAGGCATGTTCACCCTTCTTCTTATAGCACATGCTAAAAACTAGAGATCTAAAACTTGGTGCATGACTCAACCAAGTTTTACATAGGACTACATATTTCATCCAACCCACATCACCAGTGAAGTCCACAACCACCATGCTCAGCAGAATCTTAGGAATCCACGCAGTGGGACCATGTGCTCATCTGATGTCTTGATGACTGTTTCGCTCTGTTAAAATGTATATGCCCATAATGCCTGGATTTTTAAATGTGTGGAAATGTGTGTATATTCCTGACGGTGAGAAGTAGTTGTGTGCCTGTACACATGTGCCTGGGAAGGCCTGAGATCAACTTTGGGTACGATTTCTCATGAACCAACTACCTTGTTTTGGGGAATAGGTGTCTTTCTCATTGGGATTTCAGGCTCACCAATCTGGCTAGGCTGGCTTGTTAGAAAGCCCCAGGGATCTTCCTGTCTCCACCTTGAACACATGCTTATGAGGCAAACATTCTAATAGCCAAGCGACAGTCCCACCCGGTGAAGACTGTTGACTTATATTGTCCCGATGTAGGTTTTCGGTGGCCCCTGGGCAGGGTGAAACGCCCCCATGACAACAGTACACTCTGAAGACTCTTTCTGGATGCTTTCTACAAAGAGAAAGAATACCTGATTTCTCCCCAAGCAGAAGTCACTGCCTTGCTCTACAGCACCCCATCAGATCTAAGATCAGTTTCGGGGAGATGATTCTTGGTAAGGATCGTTGGTGTATCAGACACACACAGGCAACCAGGGCATGAAGGTGATGGCAAACACATAACCAAGGTTTCATAATGCTTTTAGAACAGGGAGCTATGTAAGGTCCGCTCTATATCATTTCTTTACAGCACCTCATAAATAAACAATGATCCTTTATTTCTCCTGTCAGCTGATTTATAAGGAGATCTTTAGATGGAGTGTTTCCATCCATTACTAATGCCTTGTGTGCTTCACTGTAACGAGTGAACACAGCTCCATTATGCTCATTTAACATATTAATAAAGCATCAACTAATTTAAGACAACAAACGATTGCTGGATAGGAAGGATGGTAAATTATGGTTGAGAGACTAGCACTCAACTACAGAGAGCCAGAAACCCCCACTTGTCACAAGAGAGCCAGCTGAACATGAAGAGGCATTAATCACTAGAGGCAGATTCTCAAGGCCACTGCTGCACAGCCTGGGCACCATCCTGCTCCAATTCCTCACACTGGCAGTGGGAGTCAGCCTTGCTTTCCTACTGCAGAATACAGATCCATCACCACAGCCATGGGACAGAACCTTCCTGTAAAAAGCCAGCAAGTCTGTTATTTCAGACCTGAAACATTGCCCTGATGTGCAGCCTTATGGGACAGGAGCTCTTCACAAGAATAGAATTAACCCTTGTCATTTAATATTTCATGCTATCCAGTGGCTCCCTAACAAGAACAAATGACTGTGGCTGAAATGAGCCTTATTTGTCCTGAGTGGGATTTAATGATAATGATGGCAGGGCTGAGCATTTCATGAAACATATTTTACCTGCAGCCACAATGCAATGGCATTGTATTCATTCTACAGTAGGAAGAATTAATGACCCTGCTTTCCTGGTTTGGAAACATGAGAAAATCAGCTGCTATCCATGCTTAAAATGGAACATAATTTAAAAAGAAACATGATTTTCCCTGCTGGGGAGCAGGTCGCAAAAATAGGGGCTGTTTTTGTTAAGGTGGGATGGCTACTTTTCTGTGTATTCATCTTCTGCAGGCTCAATTCTCTTCTGCTGGGATCCACCAGGTGAACATCTGTTTTATGAGCTCTACTCTGGCAGCCCCTTCTCCTCATCATTCAGATGATGAACTGCCTCTGCATTGTGAATGATGGATGAACCCCGGAGCTCCTGCTGTGAGCCTTCCTGGATGAAGAGCTCAGCTTTTCTGCTGTGATTATCAGATTCCTCCTAGGCATGCAAGCCTTCCAGATGAAGCAGAGCACAATGAACATGTTCACCTATATGGGAGATGCACAAGAAGAGTGGGATGCATTGAGAGTGTGAACTGCTCCATAAACAAGTAGATCATCACCAAAGGCCTGTTCTTTTCCTTTACAGAATGTGCACTTAGTTCCTGGAGCATCCATTCATCCAAGAGCTATGTACTTCAATGTTCCTTACAAGGTGGGAAGGCCACATGCCTTATTCCCATCAACTGAGCATCAGTAGAAATGCTGTATGCTTCTTTGATGCAGAGTTTGTGAGAAGCAGGTATGCTTTGTCTCTCTTCTTTCACTACTCTGGATAACAAATCATAAGGGGTTCTGAGTCCTAAGAAGGAAACAGAGCTACAAGATGGAGGGAGCCTGGGTCCTTGAGTGACTCCTAAAAGGGTGTTCATTGATCAAATTCTTGTGCAAAAAAATACGTCTCATAAGAGAAGCCCCTTAGATCTTGGGAACATCAGTCACAAAAGCTAATATTAGTTTGATTTGTACACACATCAAAAATACTTGGAACAAAGATCAAAACAGGAGGACAAAATAATGACCTCAGTTTGACTTGAGTGACGTAGGACAGGTCTGTATTTGTACACCCATCAAATGACAATCTTCCTTACCTTGCTGCTCTAATCACACTGCTTTGCCAGTCTTTTGGTTGATTGGTTGTTATTGAGACAGGGTTTCCACATAGCCCAGGCCAGTCTCAAACTCACTCTATAGCTGAAGGTGACCCTGAATTTCTGATTCTCTTGCTATTATGGACAATGTACTGAAACTACAGGAATGAGCCACCGCATCTGGCTTATACAGTACTGAGACTCAAACTCTGACCCTTACATGTGCTAGGAAGCACTTTAACAAACAAGCCACATTCTTAACTTTCTGCCATTCCTAACATGTCTACATATAGCTAATGGTATGTATTCATTCTGGCCATCTTTATGAGTGCTTTCAAAATTTGAGCTGATTGCATGTTACCCTCCTGTGCATTCTGATCTTCATATTCTCTAAACCTCAGCTCAGTAGGGGTTCTTCAAGGAAGCTAGCCTGTTTCAGAACATCACAGAAATAACATTAGCCAATATTTTTGTTACTATATAGAGGGGCAATTTTGGTTTTGTTTCTGTATAGTACTCCTGTGGGTAGGCATGCCACAGTCACCCATCTTTTCACATTACTATTGGACATTTGAGATGTTACAGTTTGTGGCTGTGATGAGTAAAACTTGTATGAAAAATGCATGCATACATCTGTTGGGGCTTATATTCATTTTTTATCAGGCAAAATCTAAAATACAATTGCTGAGTCATAAGCCAGCTACACCATTAACTTTTAAAGAAATTGCCAAGCTATCATTTTGAAGTCTATGTACTTTATGTCAGTCATGTCAGTTTCAGCGGCTCTCATGCTCTCAGTAGTGCAGATCACTGATCATCCTAGAAGACACAGTGGCATCTCACTGCACTGTTACTGTCATCTCATGATGCACGAGTTTCTCCGTGTCCATCACATTCACAGAGCGTGCATTCCGAAGCACTGGTAGAATTTGAAACATTCGACGTGATACCCTTTAGTATAGGCGAAGAGAAAGAGGGAAGGAAGAAAACTGAAAGGAAGGCAAGGCACATGAGAAGAAGGGGGAATAAAAGAAGCAAAGGAAAGACAGGAAGGAGAAAGAAAGGGAATAGGGAAGGGAAGGAGAGGGGAGGAAAGAAGAGGAGAGAGCAGTGATTTTTGGTAAAGCAACTCCACAAGAGTCCACCATAGTTTCCCATCAGATTAAAACTGGACTGGATCCAGATATCCATGTGCGACATTAAATGAGGACCCTACCAAGGGGGTTTGTTGTGGATGTTGGTTCATTTGTTTGGCTAGACAAACCTAGAAGTACTGAAATAACACACAAGAACAAGCCTGATGGAGAAAGACCATCCTTCACAGGAAGGAACACAGTCAGATTAAAGGCATCATTAACCTGCTCGGGCATAGTGACTCCCAACATGGACACTGACATCAGCATCTGTGTCAGTCCTGAGTGGCTCACCAGGAACGTGCAGTGAAATATCTATTATCCTCAACTAGATACAAGAGCTAACAGCAGCTAGCTAGCGGCCCTGGCTGAACTACCTACCATCCATTTAGGGGGGATCCAACTATGGGGTGTTTTTAATTCTGACATGATGCTCTAATGTGCCACCTTTTCTAGTAGGAAGCAAACTGAGTGTAGGGCTCCATTACCATGTTTGCCTCACAATTAGGAAAGGGTTCTCACTAATTGGGTAATTAGAGGCTTAAGTGGCCAGTTAGTGTGAGCAAACTGAAAGCATGATCTTTGCAAATCAACCTGCATACAAAATGTATATCCTTTAAGTCTGTCACTTAGCTGTCAGCCACAAGGACAGCCAATAACTGCCACCTCTTTCTGAATGAATCCTTTTAATCAAAGTTGGTTTGTGATATGTGTCACCAATGACATTAATAACATATAGCTTCTATGATGCCTAACATTAAACATCAATCATGCCATCTACTTGACACAAACATTAACTGAGCAGAAAATTTTTGCAAATGTTTCAAGAGGTTACATTGGTCTTTGTGAAGAGAGGTATTTATTCCTAAAACAAGAATGCTTAGTAAGAAGAGGACGCCCAAAGCTTTCTCAGAATCTGCCTGTGCTTCTTAGCAGTTCCCATATGCTGTGCTGGTGGTACACATTTGATGGTCAATGTCTCACTGATTCTTGTAATGGCCTTGTGAAGCAGCTAGGGTTGTTAGTCTTGCAGTCAATTTTAGAATGAGAAAATTGAAGAACCAAGGCCACAGAATCTTCCCAGTATCAGAATCAGACTTTGAACGCAGCTCTTTCTCTCTGATCTCATCCATATTCTTGTCTGTGAAGGAGGCCTAGGAACCATTTCCTTAACATCCTTTAAATGAATTCATGATCTCTCTCCCCTGGCTTCTCTCACCACTCAACAGACGTTGGTTTCTACTGTCCCACATCAGTCTGTGAGCCCTCTCCATAAAACAAACCTGAACTGATATTCTTCTTGCTAAAGTGTTGTCACCATCAGTGGACATTCAAGCCCCTTTGGCTAGAAACTGCACCTCCTATGGCCTCTCTCAGAGCACAAAGAAGCCACTAGAACTCAGTTTTTCAGATACCTTGCTGTCATTGGCTCACATATGGGAATGCTGTTGTCAGAGCTGCAGGTGACTCAGCCATGCTAACTCTTTTCTCATTACCCTTAGAGACTCAGCAAGGCCAGCACTCCTCTCTTATCAGCTCAGATACTTAGGACTATTTGACAACACAGACGAAGCTCTGCTTCCTGAATATTCCTCAAATTAGATTCCTAATGTCAGGCTCTAGTTTTTCTTCCCCATGGGTTTTTCCTTCTTATAACTACAGGATCCCACCTGTGGGATCCTGTCATCTATGTGATCCCATCTGTGGTGTCCCATCTGTGGGATTCTGTCATCTGTGGTGTCCCATCTGTGGGATCCTGTCATCTGTGGGATCCTGTCATCTGTGGAATCCTGTCATCTGTGGGATCCCATCTGTAGGGTCCTATCTATGGGGTCCTGTTTGTGGGATCCTATCTATAGGATCCTGTCTGTGGGATCGTGTCTGTGGGTCTGTTCTCTCCTCCTTTTATATTTATTCTCATAATGATCTCTAGACTTAGTCTCAGGAAGTGCATATGTCCAGAAATGAGTCTTAGCTCAGCTCAAGCTAGATGGTAGAAGAATTTATGGTGCTTAGATAAAGCCAGCATCCTCAGAAACTTCAGAAATGGGTTCCCATGAAGCAAAAGAAGTCATTTCCCTAGCCCTCTCAGCCCCAATGGTTGCCCTGCACTCCTAGGAAAAGAATCCTAAATATTTGTCAAGCAGAGTTCTTTCTCCCTGCAAACCAGTCTCCTTATCCTTACTTGCATGCAATTCCAGCTCTCAGTGCATCAACTGCTCTTCTGATTCACATTGCCCACTAAGCAGAGAGCACAGAGATCGTTCATGGAGAGCAAACTGCGTGAGAACCACTTACTAAGTTGTGTTCCAGAGCTTAGAAAAGCAAACTCATGTCTGGCATTGCTTCATTTTGACTTAGATTGACATTCATGTATGTCTTCAGTAAGAACTGATCTCAATTTTTTTTCTTAATTTTTTGTATTATTTAAATGCATTTTATACATCAAACATATTAATAATATTGAATATTTTGAGAATCAAATAATAAAAATTTTGTTCAATTTTTAAAAAACTTTTTAAAAGATTTATTCATTATTATATGTAAGTACACTGTAGTTGTCTTCAGACACACCAGAAGAGGGTGTCCGATCCCATTTCAGATGGTTGTGAGCCACCATGTGGTTGCTGGGATCTGAACTCAGGACCTTTGGAAGAGCAGTCAGTGCTCTTAACCATCTCTCCAGCCCCTTTTATATTCATATCCTTTCATATACTAAAATATCATTAATGAACATTTAATACTATTCATAACTGAGGATCCTATATCTAATGTTGAATACTAAATTGTTTCAAAACATACAAAATATTCTTTGGAATTAAGCATAGTAAAAGAGCATATATATTAAAAATGAATCATTAAAAAATATATTTGAAAGCCCTTATATGATACCACTGACATAGTGAAAGAGTATTTAAAATGCATTACATATCTGTATACATTTTCTAACTATAAGTTTATTTTAAAAAGATTATCAGAGTTTCTAGGAGAGAGATTATTTTAACAATAAGTATATTTTAAAATTTTCAAAATAGAAAAACTCTTTGAAGTTAAACATTAAGAAAATTCTAATTTCAGCCAGGCGTGGTGGCGCACACCTTTAATCCCAGCACTCGGGAGGCAGAGGCAGGCGGATTTCTGAGTTCGAGGCCAGCCTGGTCTACAAAATGAGTTCCAGGACAGCCAGGGCTATCCAGAGAAACCCTGTCTTGAAAAACCAAAAAAAAAAAAAAAGAAAAGAAAATTCTAATTTCAAGGACATTTCATACTAGTCAAAGGAAAAAAATCTACCAAGATGAACTCTCAGTTCTGAACATCTATGCTCCAAATG
The DNA here is from genome assembly GCF_000001635.26 of Mus musculus. NCBI lineage: Eukaryota > Metazoa > Chordata > Mammalia > Rodentia > Muridae > Mus > Mus musculus. The sequence goes on from NC_000082.6 coordinate 12,853,648, forward strand.
CAAGGGCACCCACATGCATAAAAGAAACTCTACTAAAGCTCAAAGCACACATCGCACCCCACACAATAATAGCGGGAGACTTCAACACCCCACTCTCAACAATGGACAGATCGTGTAAACAGAAACTAAACAGAGACACAATGAAACTAACAGAAGTTATGAACCAAATGGATCTAACAGATATTTATAGAATATTTCATCCTAAAGCAAAAGAATATACCTTCTTCTCAGCACCTCATGGTACCCTCTCCAAAACTGACCATATAATTGGTCACAAAACAGACCTCAACAGATACAAGAAGATTGAAATAATCCCATGCACCCTATTAGATCACCACAGACTAAGGCTGGTCTTAGATACCAAAAGAACAATGGAAAGCCCACATATACATGGAAGCTGAACTACACTCTACTCAATGATAACTTTGTCAAGGAAGAAATAAAGAAAGAAATTAAGGTATTTTTATGATTTAATGAAAATGAAGACACATCATACCCTATGGGACACAATGAAAGCAGTGGTAGGAGGAAAACTCATATCTCTAAGTGTCTCCAAAAAGAAACTGAAGAGAGCTTACACCTAGCAGCTTGACAGCACACCAGAAAGCTCTAAAACTAAAAGAAGCAAATACACCCAAGAGGAGTAGATGGCAGGAAAGAATCAAACCAAAGAAATAAAATGAACTATACAAAGAATAAACAAAACCAAGAGCTGGTTCTTTGAGAAAATCAACAAGATAGATAAACCCTTAGCCAGACTAACCAGAGGGCTCAGAGACAAAATCCAAATTAATAAAATCAGAAATGAGAAGGGAGATAAAACAGTGAAATATATCTTAAAATAACTATTCTGTTTGTTGACTATCAACAGGTAAAAATGTTAAAATCATGTTTTTAAAAAAAGGTCAAGGTTAAGACAGTGTGTTCCTGTGCTCTTGTGCATACACATGTATACACACATGTGAATGATTAAATGAACAACTTCTTTAAAATTTTATGTTAAAAAAGAAAATGCTAATTTCAAGCACAGTCAGAAAAATTATCAATAATATTTCTGTGATGTTTGTACTCCGTTGATGTTAAGAGATATTAAGGAAAAGTGGTTGTTACTTGTTATTTTTGTTGTTAGAGGTGGAATTATGTTCGTGTGGCTATCTTCCTTTGGGTTTGTTGAAAGATTACTTTCTTGCTTTTTTCTAGGGTATAGTTTCCCTCCTTGTGTTGGTGTTTTCCATCTATCATCCTTTGTAGGGCTGGATTTATGGAAAGATATTGTGTACATTTGGTTTTGTCATGGAATATCTTGTTTTCTCCATCTATAGTAATTGAGATTTTTGCTGGGTATAATAGTCTATGTTGGCAATTGTGTTCTCTTATGATCTGTATGAGATCTGCCCAGGATCTTCTGACTTTCATAGTCTCTGGTGAGAAGTCTGGTGTAATTCTGATAGGTCTGCCTTTACATGTTACTTGACCTTTTTCCCTTACTGCTTTTAATATTCTTTCTTTGTTTAGTGCACTTGGTGTTTTGATCCTTATGTGATGGGAGGAATTTCCTTTCTGGTCCAATTTATTTGGAGTTCTGTAGGCTTCTTGTATGTTGATGGGCATCTCTTTCTTTAGGTTAGGGAAGTTTTCCTCTATAAATTTGTTGAAGATATTGACTGGCCTTTTAAGTTGGGAATCTTCTCTCTCTTCTCTACCTACTATCCTTAGGTTTGGTCTTTTCATTGTGTTCTAGATTTCCTGGATGTTTAGGGTTAAAAGCTTTTAGCATTTTGCATTTTCTTTGACAGTTGTGTCAATGCTTTCTATGTTATCTTCTGCACCTGAGATTCTCTCTTCTATCTCTTGTATTCTGTTCGTGTTGCTTACATCTGTAACTCCTGATCTCTTTCCTAGGCTTTCTATCTCCAGGGTTGTCTCCCTTTGTGATTTCTTTATTGTTTCTATTTCCATTTTTAGATCCTGCATGGATTTGCTCAACCCCTTCACCTGCTTGGTTGTGTATTCCTGTAATTCTATAAGGGATTTTTGTGTTTTCTCTTTAAGGGCTTCTAGTTGTTTACCTGTGTTCTCTTATATTTCTTTAAGGGAGTGATTTATGTCATCCTTAAAGTCCTCTATCATCATCATGAGAAGTGGTTTTAGATTCAAATATAGCTTTTCCAGTGATGGTGTATCCAGGACTTGCTATGGTGGGATAATTGGGTCCTGATGATCCCAAATAACCTTGGTTTCTGTTGCTTACATTCTTGTGCTTGCTTCCTGCCATCTGATTATCTCTAGTGCTACCTGCCCTCACCTGAATCCTGTCCTTCCTGTGATCCTGGTTGTGTAAGAACTCCTCAGAGTTCAGCTGTCCCTGTGATCCTGTGATTCTGGGGTCCTGCCATCCTGTGGTTCTGGACATGCTATAGTGCCTGGAAGTGGAACTTCTTCTGGGTGTTGTGGGACTGGCTGCAAAGTTTGTGCCCTCTGTTCCAGGCACCTACCGAGATCAGAAGGAACCTGTACCATTGATATGGTGGAGTTCATCCGTCAGAACTGATCTCATAATGACAAAAGCCAGACACACACACACACACACACACACACACACACACACACACAAGGCTATACTAATTTTGTCTCACTTGGCACCAATTACCTAAGACTCCCAACCACATGCTGGCTCCCATGATGTGACCATCCATAGAGACAAAAGTCTGTTTACAAAGCTTTGTGCTGCACATCTCAACCTCCAGCTGATGCACACCTCCAGTCTCTGGCAAGACAGGAGGGAACCTGGGAACCCTCACTGGCCTGAACTGAATAGGAAGCAACAGGCTCTCTCACATGGGTCTTGCTCCCTTGGATAGTGATATTAGGGCCATATGGCACTCAGATAAGCTCCCCTATCATCCTTCCCTAGCAACCACAATCCCTAGCAACCACAATCTAGATTATTTTGTAAGGTGTCTGACAAACTTCTTCCCAGAGAACTAAGCATGTGGCCTGCTCCTGACTAATGAGACATAAGTAGAAATCCATCTAATAGGGCTTCTCGGGAGACTTTGATTAACAAAATGGAGCCTACTCATCAATAACTAATCTCCTTCTTTTCTCCCTTCTCAGGAGACACAATGCTTGTCCATACAGCAGCCATTTTATGTCATTTTAACAAAAATATATGCTAAGTATGGTTGTGGTAGAGCAAAGACACAAGCCCAGGGCCCCAGGATCATCTCTGCTTTATCACACTTCCCCTGGGCTCCCGCTATCTCTTCAGCATTCACTGGAGGAGAAGAATCAACCTCTTCTATATTTGAGCACTGTGTGTTATATTCTCTGTTTCATGAGCCGTATCAGAATCATGTCTGATGTTTACAATTCTCATCTGTCCTAATGTCTCATCAGGCTTAATGTGAGAAGAGATGGCATCTTCCTCAGCAAATATGGCAGCTTTTTCTCACATTGTAAATCAGTGACGCCAGCTATCTGCCAACCTGCTGAGGTACACGTTTGACAGAGAGACTGATAGTCGGCATATGCTGGCACTGGGTAAAGGATGAAGACTGGAGTAAAGAAAATCTCCTACTCCAGCATTACTTCAACATCCACCAAATTCCCAAACAACCAAAACCACACCAAATCCCCAAGCAACCAAAACCTTCCCAAACATCAAAAACACAACAAATCCTCAAACCAAAACAAACCACACCAAATCCCCAAACTAACCAAAACCATACCAAATCCCCAAACCAATCTCACCCCACCAAATCCCCAAACCAACCAAAACCACACCCAAATCCTCTAGGACCCTGTGATCTCAATCGTTTTCTAGGTAAATGCTAGTACATACTTTTTTTGATTTTGTTTTGTTTTAGTCACTTATGAAGCAGAAATTTGTTCTCTTACAATCCTAGAGGAGAGGAAAGAGGAGCCCAAGGTCATGTTGCCAGCATTATTGGTTCCTGGTGAAAACACTCCTTCCCCTCTCTTGTGAAGAGCCACCCCTCTCACAGTGTACAAAAAAATGGTTTCTCTCTCTCTCTCTCTCTCTTTCTCTCCACCTCCCTCCTACCCTCTCTTCCTCCCTCCCTCCCTCCCTCCTCCTTTCTCTGTCTCTTTCCATCTCTGTCTCTCTGTCTTCCTCCTCCTTCCCTCTCTCCTTTTCAAAACACTACTTAATACCTCCTATTTTTAACAGACAACATTTCAAATTGTTATTGGCAAATGGCAATGACCTAACATGACTTTCAGTCTTGTGTCACAGCCTTTCTGGCCCTGAATATTGCCCTCCCCTGGAGAACAACCTTAGCTGATCTCCAGGAGCGAAATCAGGAGAGATTCACGTTTCCATGCAAATGTTTGTGTAATCTCTTGTGCTCTTTCAATGATGGCAAGTGAATTGCCTTCGAGTCTAAAATATCAGCTTCTAAAAAAAGTTAAAGTGTCTGCCTTCTGTATAAGAATTCATATTCTTAGCCTCTCATTAGGTTCTCTTTGCCAGCTGACCCCAAACACATACACACACATACACACACCCATATACATACACACATACACACACACATGTACCATACACACACACACAGGAAAAACCAAAGCCAATATAGAAATGACAATACTCAAGATACAATTCACAGACCTCATGAAGCTCAAGGAGAAGGAAGACCTAATCAGTGCCCCCAGAGCTCGTGTCTCTAGCTGCATATGTAGCAGAAGATGGCCTAGTTGGCCATCATTGGGAAGGGAGGCCCCTTGGTCTAGCCAACTTTATATGCCCCAGTACAGGGGAAAGCCAGGGCCAAGAAGTGGGAGTGAGTGGGTAGGGGAGCAGGGTAGGGGGGAGGGTATAGGGGACTTTTGGGATAGCATTTGAAATGTAAATGAAGAAAATATCCAAGAAAAAGAAAAGGAGAAGGAAGACCAATGTGTGGATGCTTTGGTCCTTCTTAGATGGGGGGAAAAATATTCACGGGAGGAAAACTGGAGACAAAGTGTAGAGCAGAGACTGGAGATAAGGCCATCCAGAGACTGCCTCACCTAGAGATCCATCCCATATACAGTCACCAAACCCAGACACTATTGTGGATGCCAAGAAATGCTTGCAGGCAGGAGCCTGATATAGCTCTCTCCTGAGACGCTCTGCCAGAGCCTTACAAATACAGAGGCAGATGCTTGCAGTAAACCTTTGGACTGAGCATGGGGTCCTCAATGGGAGAGAAAGGACTGAATGAGTTGAATGGGGTTTGCAACCCTATAGGAAGAACAGCAATATCAACTAATCAGACCCCCAGAGCTCCCAGGGACTAAACCACCAACCAAAGAGTAAACATGGAGTGACCCATAGCTCCAGCCGCATATGTAGCAGAGGATGGCCTTGTCAGGCATCAATGGGAGGAGAGGTCCTTGGTCCTGTGAAGGCTCAATGCCCCAGTGTAGGGGATGTCAGACCAGGGAGGCAGGAGTGGGTGGGTGGGTGTGGGGATTCCCTCATAGAAGCAGGGAGAGGGGAAATGGGATAGGGGGTTTCTGCTGGGGGTAGGGGGACCAGGAAAGGTGATAACATTTGAAATGTAAATAAAGAAAATATCCAATAAAACACACACACTCACACACACACACACACACACACACACACAAACAAATGCCAAGTCTGCCCTGAATTCATACTAGAGACTAAAATCATTATGGCATTTATTTTCACGTGCCAACAAACCATTTTTAAATTACAAGTAAAGAAAAATACCATTTATTTCCAAGAGAATAAAAACAAATGCCAGCTTTGAGAGCAAGAGAGGAAAACAGCTTTGAGGGTCCTGAATAATAGAATGTGGATGCCACATTGATGCTTTTGTCTTTGTAAGTCTCTCCTAAGACAAAGGTGTGAGCTGGCACTCTCCATTCCTCCTCCTTCCTCTCTCCCCCCCTCCCTCTCTCCCTCCCCCTTCCTCTGTCTCTGTCTCATGTGTGTGTGTGTGTGTGTGTGTGTGTGTGTGTGTGTGTGTGTGTGTGTCTGGACTGTGTGACTGAGCTATAGAAATTACTCTATGGGCTGCCTCTCAGATGACTATGTATGAAACATCAGTCAAGGGAATCAGTTCAATCAACTTCCCTGTCTGGGTATAGAGGCTTCTAGAAAACCCTCAGGAAGGAACAATGAAGTCTTGATGAGTGACTTAGCACTGCACCCCTATATCAAGTTTTCTTATCCTCAATGGTGTTGACATTTGAAGCAGGATATTGTCTGTCCTGGAGGCCTGTCTTGTGCATGGTGGGATGTTCAGCCTCAGCAGTGTTCCTAGCTTCTACCCACTAGACACCAGTAGCACCCCCACCCACCTCTTGTCATTCAGTTGTGATAACTGAGAATGTTTCCAGACATTGCCAAATATCCCCCCCGCACCCCCCACCACCACCACCACAGATAAATTTGCCCCAGTGAGAACCACTGGCCTACAAGAGGCAGACTTAAGCCTGGACAGATTTCACTTCAGAGTTAAATCAGAGTGTTCAGTCCCACACATTCCTGAATCATATCTTGCTAACACCCACCCCTGCTCATAGGGACAACTGGTCGCCTTGTGGAGAGAAATCTGCTCAACCCTCGCCAAGCATAGAAAGATGATCTAGATGCAACGTTATCACTAGAGACAGTGATACACACGCATAGTTTATGGTTCTGATTAAAACTTGGTCCTTAGGGCATAAGCCACCCAGGCTCCTAGCACAGGGCAACCCCTCCGTCCTCCTCTTAATCACCTCTGCTCTTCTTATGGCTACCCACCCTCTCTTTCCACAGAAGCCACAAACTCAGCCCTTCATTGTGCCATCTTTAGCTCAATGATCCCAAGTTTCCTTCTGACCTAAGTGCCCACACTGAATGCTATCGTTTGATCCCTGCCAGCTGCTTGGCCTCTTCCCATAGATGATGCCTTGCTGCTAACACTTAGTAAGCCAAGAAAGAGCTCTCTCTTTCTACCCCCAGGGTTCCACAGTCAGTCTCTCTTCATTTATAAAAATGCCACCGACATGCCTAGTGTCACATGAGGTAGTAGCTCAGGAGTCATTCTTGAAAGGTCCTCCCTCAGTGTCATTCTCTGTTGTAGTGAAGCCCACCACTCATGCTTCTGCAAGGATTCTCATTAACCACATAGGGTCTCACAAAAACAAAAAGACATCAGAATAGAAAGAAGCCTTTGGAGAAGAAAAGGCAGTAATGGGGTGAGAAAAATAATTGTGAACATAACTAAAATCAATTGTACATATAAGTGAAATTACCAATGAAATTTTTAAATCTATAAAAAATAATTAAAGAGACTCTTTCCTCTTTTCTCTCTTTGCAATATGCAATATAATCCAGGCATGGATCCTCCACCCACTGCAGCTCTGAGACCCGGTGTGAGCCTATGATTAGGAGCCAGAAATGTCATTGGCCTGTCATGCAGATCAATGATGCCCCTGGAGCAGTACAGAAAGCAAGTGCAGGACCATACCCAGGAGTTCTCCTTCTGTGTTCCAACCTGCATCACCTCTCACCAGGATCCAAGAGCAAGCACCCAACACTTCCTGCTATTTCATCTCTGTTCCCAAGAGACCTCCATTCTTCACCTAACAACCACCAAGGGTGATGTTTTTGAAAATCTGCACCTTAAGTAATGTTGTCATACAACTGAAATTCCCTCAATAATTTCCCAGCTCTCTTCACATAAAATCCACATGCAATATTCCATGTTCCAGGACTTGCTTGATCTGGTTTCTTTAACTCTTTCCAATTATCTATTGGCTTCCCCTTCCTCCCATCTCTCTGTTTCTCTATCTCTGTTTCTATCTCTCTGTGTCTCTCTGAGACTGTCGTGTGTGTGTGTGTGTGTGTGTGTATGTGTGTGTGTGTGTGTGTGTGTGTGTGTGTGTGTGTGTGTGTATGCAGGTGCACAAGTCTGTGAGGGATAAAGGTCAAACTTGGGTATTACTTCTCAGGTGATGTCCACTTGTTTGGAAGACTCTCACTTGCCTGTGTTTCATATTAGACTGTGCTTGCTGATTGGCAAGTTCCAGGGAACAAGCATCTATACCTCTATGGTGCTGAGAGAACAGGTGTGTGCCACCACTCCCAGCTTTTTTACTTTCCAAGCAGTTCTGCTTTTTCATCGGTACTTTCTCAGCTGAACGAGCTCTTCTGAGCCCCACTAGCTTTTTTGCTCCATACGAAAAGACGCTCTTTCCTGTCTCCGAAGATTATTTCTTTGCAGCCCCAGGTACTTTGCAAACTCACACTTCTCTTTATATGGTCAAGTCCTTCTGACTTCTCAACCTCCATTTAACTTAGACTGCTGCTGTGGTGACAAGCCAAACACACCCTGTTTTCTTCAGGACACACCTCACAACCTTGACTGTATTTTGTCAAGTGTTTTCTTCATTTCTGCATTCCTAGAACTTAGCACAGTACTGAGGCTGTAGCACTGACTCAACCAGCACTCTGAGGAAAGTGGGCAGGTGAACACCACCATGAAGAGATGGCCATTGCTAATGCTTTTTGGTGTGCTGTTCCATCTTAACATTTTCATTTGTTAAAGCTAGGGATTAAGATATAAACACATATAAATAGGTAAAGTGCAAGAGAATTAAGAAGTATTTATGATTCAGGAATGAGAGCGAACATCACCTCCTTGGAAACCATCAGCTATCATCTCCAATGGGAGGAAGGCTGCTCTCCATCATGGAGGCAGCCCCGTGCTTCAGCTAAGTCTTGTTCTTAATGTGTACTTATTTCTCTCTCCTGAGGCACCAATGTACTCTCCGTGAAGCCAGGGATCAAGTTCATCTGGTTTGATATTAAAGGCCCTGTGCCTAATAGTCCCCTGGTAAAAGCACGTGTTCAATAAATGTTTGTGGAATGATGAATGAACAACTATCTGAAGTTTCTCTGCCCAGGAAAAAAAAAATCCCGATCTTGATTCAAACTGCCTCTTGGACTTAAGAGGAAACCCTTTAACTGCACTTAGCATTGTAAGGCCCTCATCAGCTGCACAGAGACACTGACAGGTTTAAGATGTCCTCTGTCCAAGGCTGTTACATGCACTTGGCTCAGCTGCAGAAGGCAGTGACATTTACTCTGATGAGGAATGAAGGCTTTGCCTTTCTGGTCTGAAAACAGAGCCCTGTAACCCATCTGTTGACAGCAGACGTTCTGGGTTCTTCTATCGCCTAATCAGAATGACAGCAAACTTCAGCCTGAGTCTCTTTGTGCAACGATGTGGTGCTAGGACCAGATTTAAAACGAAGAAGCTGCAGAGGGATTTAGAATAAAGGACAAAGACCAAGAAGGTTTCTAGTCAGAGTAAGGGAAATGAGAGCAGCCATGGTATCCATACACACTGGGGTCAGTAGTTTTCTTTTCCATATTCCAGTCCTTGACAGAACTAGCTCCTCTCTTCGGCCTAACTAGGGGCAAAAAAGTAACATGGAATACAAGATCAGGGGATAATGATGTAATCCAGCTGTCACAGTGGTGATGCCAGGCTATCCCAACATGCAAGTGTGTTATTTGGTCTGCCTAACATTTGTTTTAAAAAGTTAAATGGGGGGCTGGTGAGATGGCTCAGTGGTTAAGAGCACCGATTGCTCTTCCAAAGGTCCTGAATTCAAATCCCAGCAACCATATGGTGGCTCACAACCATCCGTAATGAGATCTGACGCCCTTTTCTGGGGTGTCTGAAGACAGCTACAGTATATACACATATAATTAATTAATTAATTAATTAATCTTTTTAAAAAGTTAAATGGTTTAATAGACTGTCTGAATGAAAATTTTCCACATTAAAACTAATTTCTGGGTTTACTTTTTTTTTTTTTAAGTAGAACTGGTATTTTAGTGTGTCAGTAACAGTTGAACCTGGACAGTTACTCGAGGCTTTGGGCAGAGCAGGCTGTGTGAGCTCATTTCCTGTGAGAACCCAGGAGATCTCAGATCCAAGCTTTGTTCCCCAATCTACTTTTACTTAGAAATGCTGTTCTCCATGGCCCCAAGGGCCTAGTAATGAATAGTCTCCATTTTGCCATCCTGTTCCTAGTGAGTCTTCACTGAGTTCCTGACTCTGCCACTCAGAGTCTTTGAGATTTGTCTGGGCTCAGGTTTTGTGTTGTTGTTGAGGGAGGGCAGTGTTGTGGGTTGAATATGGGCTTTGAGCATGCTCACCTAGAGTCTCCTACTCAGCCATAGACTTAGTCCTCTGTTTACTTTTGTGTGACAAGTCTCCCTAAGTATCCCAGTCTGGCTTTGTCCTCAGTCAGTAGCTGAGACTGACCTTGAACTTGCCATCCTCTTGCCTCAACCTCTCCCCAGCAGCTAGAATTTCAGGCCTGAGTCTCCAAGACTCACTATGTTGAGGGAAGAGGACACAGAATTCTTATGGTAATATAACTATGGCATATCTCCTTAAGGTGTTTATTTCACTCAAACATTTGAGGACTATGTTTTTAAATTGTTTGAGCTTGTATCCATTACCAAGCACTAGTAATGAAAGATTGTTTTTCTAAGCTGATCAATCTTATGGATGTTGTTCATGCGTGAAATACATTCCTTTTGTCTGCATAAATGTCTATGTACCATGTGTATGTAGTGCCTGCAGAAGCTGAAGGAAGGCATTGGGTCCCCGGCTACTGCAATTATAGACAATTGTGAGCAGTTGAACCTGGGTCCTTTGGAAGATCAGCCAAAGCTCTTAATCACTGAGCTACCTCTCCAGCTCCCCTCTACATTTGTAAACAAAGCTTGGTATTACACATCAGTTGTCATCTCTCTAATTCTACAGAAAATCCACAGCTCTTACATAATTCAATCCTTGCCACAAGCTTTCTTAGCTTCTTATTTTAACTCAAATCCCTTTCCGACAATAATGAGATTCTGATAACACAAACAGAGCAAAACTTACAACTTGTCACTTAGGTTTCAGTGTCACTGTTCCTGTGTCTTTTCACAGGACAGGAACTTACAAACTATTTTGTCAATTTGCAACATGCCTTAGGGTTTAAAACCCAGAGGCTTGAAGAACAAGCTTGAAACCAGTAAAAACAAGTATCACGGTGAGAGAAATTCTAAAGAACCTGGGATCTTCCCCCAGACATTGAGACAAAGAGGACTCTTCTGGCCCCAACTCCTGACCTAGGTGATCGTCACAATTCAGTGTGCTTGGAGTTAGGACCTGGAGAGATGACTTGGCAGTTACAAGTGCCTGCTGCTCTTTCCAAGAACCTGAGTTGGATTCCCAGCACCCACATGATAGCGCACAACCATCTGTAACTTCAGCTCCAGGGGTTTCAACACCCTCTTCTGCAACTGCACTCATATGCACTTATCTATACACAGACATACACATATACACACAATTTTAAAAATAAGAAACCTGTATATTACTCAACAGGAAAGAAATTAAACCTCACACTGGAAACCTAGCCAGCTTTCTTGGGCTAATGACGTTACTGACCGTAGAAAAGAATCTGCTACCACCAGTGTGCTAGAGCAGCATAACTCTCCATTGCATTCTAAGTCCCATCCTTATAACAACAAATAAATGTAGGCATCACCCCTCAAAGGAGCCTCTCTTGGCCATAAATTTAAAAAGAGCAAGGAGAGGTGTGGGGGGGGGATGACTTAGAGGGAGAAAAAGAGAGGAGCAAATTAAATAAATGTTTTATAATCTCAAAAAAAAAAAAAGAAAGAATTATTTTTAAAGAGCTTCTCTTTTACAGCAAATGGAGACATCACCAAAAACTACAACTGAACACAATTCGGGAACCAACTGGATCTCACTGTTCCTTTATATTGTCCTCCACTGTACCCAGCCCCGACATGCATCTCACTGCATCTCACATTTCTCAGTAGAGGTTTGGTCTTTTTCTATGTATTGTAATTCTAAGTGCGGGCTTCCAAGAGCTGTTCCTGAGAGAGTCCTCACATACACCTTATTACCTTATTATCAGAAGTTATTTCTGATTGGTAAATAAAGATGCCAACAGCTAATAGTTGAGCAGAAAGATATAGGTGGGGTTTAGGATTTGGAGACCAGAGGTAGGAAAGGACACACAAGGGAGAAGAAGGGGAGGAGGAAGAAGGAGAACATATTTGCACCCAATGTTGTACAAAAACTCACTTTAAGGATCCCAGAAGAGAAAACACACACCATTCCTTTAAGATTAGGAGGCGAGGAATTGATAGAGTAAGCTAAGATACAGCTGCAGCCCCCTCCAAACCAAACCTAACAACACGATAAGTGGCAGGCTCAGCCTCCAGCCTGAGGTCTTCTCAAGTGCATCTCTGCTGCACTGTAGAGGAAGCTTAATCACACAGATGCTAAAGGCTTCTGCTACACAATAAAACAGGCTGCTCAGAGGGCAAAGAGCAAGGCTGCATGCCTCGCACACTCAAAGAAAGGATAGAGAATAAACGGAAATGTAAGCTGCCTGTGCTATCATAAACAACTGGGTGCTTTGCACGTGCTCATCACGGAAGGACTAAGGTGCTTAGGCGAGCACGTGACACACGTGGGCCTGAAAAAAGGCTGGTATAGTAAACAGAAGGGAATTTCAATAGAGTTAAATGTAAGGAAGAATATTAATTCAATTTATATAAAGAGAAGAGGGATGAAAGTATATTTATCCAGAGATATTAATCTCCATAGAAGGGAGAAATAAATGAAAATTTCTTTAAACGTCTTTAGAAGGAAGAAATAAATGGAAATGTAAGATGTGGATACTATAGTAAACAGCTGGGTTCTTTCAAAGGGGGCTCCACAAGAAGACTGGGACTGCCTAACTTAACACATGACACATTCATTGGCCTAAAAAACAAATGTACACAGTAAATAAAAGACAATTTCAATAAAGTTAAATATAGAAAAGAATATTACTTCAGCTTATATAAAGAGAAAGGGGATATAAGTGTAAATCAGTGTATGCAGCCCCAACAAGTGCACTCATGTTCCTGTGTATTGACCTCGACTGTAAGTAAAGGACTTTTCTGCAATATTTATTTTATTTTTCAGTACATATGAGAATTCTTGGGAAAATATATAAAGTTAGCTTGAACCTTCATTTGTTTTCACTGTACACTTTGAAACCACCAGTAACAACAGCATATCTACCCATAACACTGTGCTGAGCAGTGTGCCTCTTTTTTTTTTTTCTTCATCATTGTTAAGTGATTTTAATACTAGCTTTTAAATATAACTGTTAGATGCCTTGAAGGATTACTGTAGCATGCAGCTCCCTACAGAGAGAGGTACTGATTAGAGTTTTCACACTCAGAGTTCATAAGGTTTCTGGAGAATTGAAAAGACTGAAGGGACAACCCAGAAAAGGTGACTTAGCTCCATGATCAGTATCTAGAAGGGTCTTCCTTGGAGGTTGTTTGTTTAGCTAATTCTTTCTATTGTCAGACACAAGTACAAAGTCAGAGGACATCTTTATTACCTTCACAGGGCACTGTAATAGAACTGGCTCAAGAGTTGGAGGAAGACGGCTCATCTTAGAGAAAATGAACTGTCTGTGGCTATTGGCTCAGTTATCCATGATAAAAGCTTCAGTCTTGCTCCTTGTAAAGATCTGAACCTCTGGCTTTCCTGCAAATCCAGTGGTGCATGTTTCCTTGAGGCATCTCTGTGGATCATAGCTCACCAAGGGACATGTCAAATAAGCAGTATAACTTTTTCACTAGAAGATGACTCTGACAGAATTTCTCCCAGGCCAGGCTGCCTTCCCCACCTCTCCAATAGCTTCATGACCTTGGTTTTGTGGTTATCTTGACATGCCTTACCCATCAGCATATAAACCATTCTACCTCCAGCAACAGTCTATGCTAGCCTGTGTTCCCAAAAACACTCATCAAGACAGGGAAGAGTGGAAAGCTGGGATAAAACCCTTCATCAGTCTCTGATATCTTCTAACAACAAATTGAACAAGATATAAATGAGCTTAGAGATTCATAAAACTGACTCTAAAGTCCTTTGACACATTACAAAGCATAATTCAAGCAAAATCTACATCCCTGACCATGCATAGACTCTGAACATCAGCTCTCACAGTAAGTTTCATCCCATTCTCCATTGACCAACCTCACTGGTACCCTACTTCTTCCAAGAGACAGCTCTTTATAAATGAGAGGTTTGATGTATTCTCTTTATTTTGTTTGGAATCTCTATCCCAGTCCTTCTCATCCAATGACTCTCTAAAATATCCATAATCACCCAGACGTATCCCCAACCATTCTATCAAAACTGGTCCCAGAAAAGCCTGGTGCTTCAGGGGCTTCAAGTCAGTGGTCCTAGTTCCATAGGAGGCTGAGGAAGGAGGATAAGAAGTGGTCCAGAGGTTCAAGACCAACTCATGTTGGCATGGCCAACATGTCAAGACTTCACCTTGAAACAAACCAATTGTGGTAGCCTATACCATCGGGGACACAGAGCAAGAGGCAGAGGCAGGCAGATTCCTGAGTTTGAGGCCAGCCTGGTCTACAAAGTGAGTTCCAGGATAGCCAGGGCTATACAGAGAAACCCTGTCTCGAAAAACAAAACAAAACAAAACAAAAAAAACCAAACAAACAAATAAAAAACAAAACTCATTCAAAAACTGGAACAGTAACCTAAGCTTTGATCCTGATTGTATTTTGTAGTTTTCCATAATACTAATCACAGTTTATAGTGATTTATGAAGATAGTATGCATCTTTTCTGACAGACAATGAACACAACATGTGTTTTTCCAGATAGATGATGAGTCCCATGAGAACAGAGATGTTGGTATAAATATTTTGCAGTCTATTTTAAAAAAACATTCAACCTCCCCTCTTGCCCACCACCCACTAGAGAAAAGTTATTAAATATGGGGGGAAGTGAACCAGTTTAGCAATAGTTCTTTGGGGGTTAGCTCAAACTTCTTGGTCAGCAGTTCAGTCCCATAGCAAACACCAAAGATGAACCATGCTGCAGTCCAGTCCTCTAGGCAGGCAGACACCACACACAAACCAGCAGCTATAGTTTAATCCTGAGGAAACCATAAGGCTCACCAACTGACCTGAGATCACTGAAGTACCAAGAAGCCATAGGAACCTCACAAGAAGTTCTTTGAGGAGTTTCTCTCTGGTGTCACCACTAGTGCATACCAGTAATCCCAATGTAAGGTCAACCAATACATGCTTGTCGTTAGTCAAGAATAGTGAGGTGGAGCAAACCAAACCAATGCTCTCTCTTCCTCTGTCTGTGGGGTCACATTTATACTCCTTCATCACACATCCTTTCATGTGTTTGCTATAGCCAAACATCCTTTCACCTGTGTATGCTTCAGGAAAACATTCTTTCACATTTGTTTTAGCAAGACATCCTTTCACCTATGTGCCCCAGCAAAACATCATTTGACATAACCGACTTTCAAAAAAAACCTAGAAGTTTCCACTTCACAGTCATATCTATCTCACCTGGGGGTCAGCAAACATTTTTCTGTCAAACACTCGACAACATTTTTAGGCATGACAGCTATTCAACCTTTGTGCTCTGTTATGAAAAAAAAATCACATACAATTCATAAATTAGTATAGCTGCATTCCGGTCAAACTTTATTCATAAGATGATAATAGTGAGCCATATTCAGTACCATAACTGTTCTGAGTTGGTGTCTTGCTATGTTGACCAGGCTGAGCTTGAACTCCTAGACTCAAATGACCCACACCTTCTTAACC
This sequence comes from Mus musculus, assembly GCF_000001635.26. Classification (NCBI taxonomy): domain Eukaryota; kingdom Metazoa; phylum Chordata; class Mammalia; order Rodentia; family Muridae; genus Mus; species Mus musculus. The sequence goes on from NC_000082.6 coordinate 12,869,365, forward strand.
CTCCCAAGGAGCTGGGACCACCAGTGTGTAACACCACTTTTAACAGGATGCTTGGTATAGCTCTTTATCATGCCCACAGTGTCAACTGAAGCACCTATCACATAGCACAACACAGGTCTATTGCGTAAATGGATATGTGAATGTGTGGTCCACAGTCAGGTTAGACTTGTGTCTGGGACTTTGCAGTTTTAAGTTTTCTCCATATTCTACTTAAAGTCTCTCATCTGAGTCCAGTCAATTTTGTTTCTTTTCTCCATTATTTCCCAACTTGATGTTAATTTGCTGTTCGACAAGTGGCTTTCTCCAAGCTTCACTGAATTTAATCTCAGAGCCATCTTTTGGCTGTTTAGTAATGTCCATAAATCATCTCTCAGTGACTTGGGTTAAACACGTACATTTTTACTTTTATCAATTCTAATACACTGTATTCAGTGGTTAGCTACGTAATGATTTTCCCTGAGTGATAGCAGTATGCCCAACATACCTCCCTTCTGTTTGCATTAAAAGGTAAGGAATTAGGAAGGGTGACTGCTGAGGTAGGGGTGAGGGTACCTTGCTCTTTAGACTGCTTTCTGTTGGCTGGGGGAAGGGCAGACCAGGCCCTGGGCTGGAGCAGTTAAGGGCAGGGCAGGGTATGTCAGCCATACCCTGTAACAGGTAGGAACTGAGGGTTGTTGGTTGACAGCCACGTTGGCTTTGATAATGTTAAATAGGCACCTTAGTCCCTGCTTGTCCAGGTTTGAGACTTAATGAATAATGCTTTTGGTCTTGGATTTATGTTGTAATATCACTTTTCAAATAAATATATAATCTGCTCATGACCTAAGCTGCATGTTTCACTCTCAAAATCACCATTGCAGACACGTTTTGAACATTGTTTACTTCTATGATGGGGGTGATAAGTGACAAAATGTCAGACCTGAAAGATCCTTCTTCAAAATGTTTCTCTGCCTAAAGTTCAGAAAATACTACACATTACATTGTCTCCCTTGGAAATCAGTGAGACCCATAAGAACATTTAAGACTTATAAGTTCCCTAATCACAAAACCAATTTGTAGATTAGCCTAAAGTTTTTCTATTTTATTGAAACATGGATGCTTCTCTTTCCTTTCAACCTGTGAATTTTCTGTAAAAACACTTTCAGAAACATGTCTAAGATGTCAATTTCCTGTCCTATCTTGCCCTTCCACACCCCCTTGCAAGGTCCCCTAGCCTGAAAGGACGTCTAAGACATAAACTGCTGTTTATGTAAAGGGTAAAACCACAGACTGGCTACTAGAGTAGAAAAACCTGCCCCTTTGAGATTGCAAGTTTGTTCATTTTCAGGGTAAAACTGTGACTCTTATCCTGACTCTGTGATCCTGAGGCTACCCTAACAGAGGCAGTTAAGCCTCTCCAGACAGGAGCTTCCTCCATGGTCACATTCTTCATATTTATGAGAAGCACCTGTATGTGGTATGGAAAGTTGCAGGTGCTCCATGTCTGCTGGGAGAGGAAGAGTCTGTTTCCTTCCAGGGATGGACTCTCACATAGACTGCTCAGCCCAAAGGGATCCGCCCTGGACAAACGGGCATATGAACTGAAGTGCATACTTTACACACCAAGGCAGACCTGGCCTCCAGGTTCTTCCAATGTCTCTACCCTGAACTTTACAGCCTAGGGGTGGGACTACCCTTCCCCCAGAGGATCTTCCCTATAGAATCCGGACATTTTGGGGTTTCTGCCTCCTTTTTCCTTTTATGTGCATACTTTCTCTATTTCTCTTCCTCCTCTCCTCTGTCTCCCTCCCCATAGAGACTTCTCTGGCCTCCTTCCTTGGAGCCATTGAACTTGCCTGCCTAAGAGCAGTTTCCCAATAAACCTGCATTTATATATATTTTAATTTGGCTTGAGTTGGCTCATTTCACTGGCAGAGAAATAACTTATCATATGTGTGCAAGTATAATTTATATATAACATATAGATAATAAATAGGAGATAATGGATTTGGATTTGGGAAGGAAAGGTGGAACATGAAAGGAAATGGAGGGGAAGGGAAGGTTAGAAGTGATATAGATGCTCAAAACAATTATCAAAAAATAAAGTTTACCTGCCTGCCTTGGCCTGGGTGTCCTGCATCCAGCTATTCTGGGTCTTACTCTGTCTCCCTACACCTAGAATGGTCCTATACTATGCAAGAGTTCACTTGTCTGTGCTGTTTGGACCCAAGAGCCACCTACAAGTAGCTCCATCCGTGGGAGAAAGATGAGGTTTTAAGTGGTGGATCTCAGAGTCTTTACCCTGTCTTTGGACACTTACCACCAGGCTACTTCCCACTAGGAAGTGAGGCCCAGGAAGGGTTTGAGGTAAGCATGGAAAAGGGGAAAGGGAATGAGAGAAGAAAGTGAGAAAGAAAAACAAAAGATGAACGCTGCATTTCCTCCCTCAAGTGCAGAATTTAAATACATACTAGGACATATTTATAATAGGAAAGAAGGCAGGAGCCTACCATGGGAATGAGAGGACAGTCATGTGGGGTGGAGCATGAAGAAGAGTAATGAGAGAAACATGGGTAAGCACAATGACAGATGTGCATGGAAATATCATTATATGATTATTTTATGTACAGATTTTTAATGGGGATATCTTTGGTAGAAACGTACCACAGACTGGCTACTAGAGTAGAAAAACCTGTCCCCTTGAGATTGCAAGTTTAAAACCCCAACATGACCTCTGAGTGTCTTTACATTTGTAGCTGTTTTAGAGGTTTTCTACCTCAGATCTATGCCATAGCAGCCTCACTGGCTCAGAAGGCTCTCTGTGTGCCTCGGGGATGGCAGTGGCCATGGACCCACAATGCAGATCTCTGTAATGTTATGTGACTCAGCGCTAGAGAATTTGTCCATCATTCTCTGAGCTCTATTGTCCCTCTCTCCTCCCTGTCAAAGCCATTTGACAGCCACGGCAACGAAGACGTCATCTTTCTCTTCACATTTGTTTCCTTCATGCTTCCTGTTGCCCACTGAACCTTCCCTGACTGGCTGTCAGATACACTCAGCCCATCAGTTTCACTCTGAAACTGGCTTTGTTCCTTATAATTGTTTTATCTGTACCTCTCACGAATTGAATCTCTCTCACTTGTACATATGGGTTTATCGTATTTCCCACGTGGCTGCCTCCACCACCCAGCCATCTCTGTTCATGTCCTCTGCCTCCTTCACCCTAGTCTTTCTTACAGAATTTACCCTTCATGGCTGTCCTGCTCCTAACTGGAGTCCTTGGTTTTCTATCTTTTTAGCAGAGTGCTGTTTCCCTTTCTGATGTATCTGGGAGCCTCTGTCTCCTCTCAAAATTAATTTCTTTTCCTTTCTCCCCATATTCCCAAAGATCTCATTCTCTGTGCTTATGGGGATGGGTTTGTTAAATGTCTTCCAACTCCCCAAGGCTATCTATCATTCTCCCTGATTCATGAGATGCTGGAATGCAGGGGCCAACCATGCCCAATCAGTACTGGAAGTGGTTGTCTGAAAGAGAAGACCATGTTTACACATCTTGTCCTGGACTCTTTGAGGTTGCTAGAATGGATACTGTTCTCATGTGAGGGGTGGGGCGGAGGTGTGTGTTCCCTTGCTATAGTGGGGCCATCTGTTCTATTGTCTTTCCCAAGCAGGAAGAGCACTAAAGACCTTCATTTCCAAAAGCTCTCAAATCCCCAATCCCAAGGTCCCTTAAGAGCTTACTAAGGGCACTATGGCTGTTACAGCCATGAAGTAGAAAGACCTGGAGCCATGAGGAAGTAACCTGTCTGAAGAGACAGCACTTTGCTTCCTGGACCTAGGAGCAGAGCTCTTCCCCTGATACTACCAGCATGGTCTAGGATAGACAGCCATGCCTCCTCCTCCCTGAGAAAAAAAGCCAATCTGGCACCTTAGGGCTTGTCACTTAGTACTTTCTGTTTCTTTAGGCTGTTCTTATAAGAACAGCAGCAGCATCTCCAATTCTAGTGTGATGTGTTACCTCTTCTCATTACTTCTTCTCCTTCTCCTCTTCCTCCTCCTCCTCCTCCTCATCATCATCCTTCTTTTGCAAAAGCAAGATGTTTATTTTCCAGCGTTCCAGGTCATTCCAGGTCGACCTTCGATTAGTCCCTCAAGGCGAGATACTAAGAAAGTGACCTCAAATGGCTATTACAAGCAGTTTTTATACTTTCTATGGGCACAGGTTACATCAGCAAGGTTACAGTTCAAACTTATTGGCTAAGCATATTGTCCTTTAAATCTATGCTAGCAAGCATGACACGCATTTGAACTCTACCTGGGACTTTCCAGAGGGTCAGGTGACTGTCAGTACATCCTGAGAAGTTTTTACTCAAGAATGGTCCTGTGGGTGGAGAGTGGAACTTGGCCTAGCCCTGACTCCAGGCAGGAGGGGGAAGCTGTAAGGAGGGTGGGACTGGAAAACCCCTCTGGGTCTCTCATTCTCCCCCTTTTCTTGCACAAGCTCCAATCCTGGAGCTATTCTTCAGGTCCTTTCCTCAGGGTCTCATATTGCTGGCCCAGGACCATCAGCTACACTGCTCCTACTCTCTCTTTTATGACAGCTATAAGCTTGTTCAATGTGCAGGGTTCAGAGGTCAACAATAGCAGGAGAACAACTAGGGGTCCTAACAAGGTGGATATGAGGGTGGTTAACCAAGGGGAGGAGTTAAACCAGGACTCAAACCAGCCCTGACTCTGTTCTCTCTCTGTCTTCAGCTTGGCTAGCCCTTCTCTCACCTTGGCCATGGAATCTTTAACTACCCCCAGAATGGTCTCCAGTATGTGCTTCCTGATGTTTCACATCCCCAGGTAGCACAGAAAAAGTGGTTGGCCCCTTAACACTGATGGGCCTGCTGCTGGCTTCTCCCATCTCGGGAACACACATATACGGGGGTTTCTTGAAGTACACTCCTTAACTTTGGGTCTCTGCACCCTAAGCGCTACCCTCTAAGGTCACTTCTGGGAATGGTTTACATTCACAACTCCCTCGTCACCCACATTTGGGCAATCCCTCACCCTGTGTCACCAGGGCAGGGACATCCTAGGAGTCAAGGCCCACTGCTAAATCACAGAGATCAAAGACAAGGTCCGGCCACCAGATACAATGCAGGTGTTCTTCTGTAGTGGACCAAGCCACATTCCCAGTGACTAAGTCACCCTGCCAAGTCACCTTGGTAGGGTTGTGGGGGAAGTCGAGGCTCAGCACCGAAGAATCACCATTGTCATCTCATGGTTTCTCTCGCCTTGCAGAAGGGGGCTGTTTGGGTGTCTGGCTGCTATCTAGTTGGTGTCAGGCACAGGTGCTGGTCTGTGAATCCAGGCAGTTACTCCATTCACTTTAACCAGGAAAGTTTGATTCCAAGTTTTCAGCACAATGCCTCTTAACATATACCCAATCTCCAACTTGGTACTTGTGTGGAATCTCAGGGGTACCTGCATTATTCAGGGCACTAAGTTTAGGCCATAATTCCTGGTGGCTGATCTGGAAAGCTTGCAGTCAAGCCATAAGACTCTTGTCAGCCTGAAAAATCACTCTGGGGCGGGGGGCGGGGGGGCGTTGGTCAAGAGTCGGGGTCAAGAGAGTGGGGTCTCATACAGGATCTCAAATGGGGTCAGGTTAAAATGATAGGGGGTATTCCAGATTTGGAACAGGGCCAGAGGAAGGAGCACCATCCAGTCAGTGCCAGTCTCCAAGGACAATTTAGTTAAGGTCACTCTTAGTGTTCTGTTTATTCTCTCTACCTGCCCTGATCTCTGGGGATGGTATGCACAATGGAGCTTCCAATTAGTCCCCAATGTCTCTGCCAATCCCAAAGCAGGACCTATCCTATCCAATTACCTTGGGCACTCTGAACCTCAGGAAATTTTCCTCTATTATCTTCTTGGCTACCATGGTGGCTGTTTCCTGCTTGGTGGGGAAAGTCTCACCCCATCAAGAAAGTATCTACAAACATTAGAAGGTATTTGTAACCATATTTTCCTGGCTTAACTTCTGTAAACTCGACCTCCCAATAAACCCAGGCTGCTCTCCCCTACGTCTCTCGCCCTGTTTGCTCTTGGCTGCATAAGCATTAGTCCTAATTTCTAGCTGCCATGATGTCCGCTCTGCTCTGCCGTGGCCTCCCCCACCATAACAGACTAAAATCTCTGTAATTGTCAGTACTAAATGCTCCTCTCCTGTTTTCTCTGGTGCTTGGTCAGAGTCTGAGTAACGTGAAGATATGCTTTTAGTATTTGGACCCCACAGATGAGGAAACTGAGTGGCACACAACAACTGTGGTGAAGCCCCCAGGGCTGTAAGCAGGATCAGAACATGAGGATGGCAAATAAAGAGCCATCATGCTTAGCCCTTCACCTGCTCTCCAACCCTTGCTGGCCCTGGATGGCACCAGGCAAACACCAACAAGCTGCGCTCTCTCTTTTCGCATTACTTGGTTCAAATAGTCTGCCACCATCAGGGCATGTTAAAAACAATTACAAGCTTATTCTTACAACCATAATTCTTATTAACTCATTATGAAGCCCATGTTGCCTAAACTAAGCATAAAAGACTCCCCAGACCGGTTCCAACTGAAATAGCAACGTACGTGACTGGGAAGATAAAGGGTCCTGTTTCTTAGATTGCAGTGTCTCTCATTGTGAGGGGTTAATGCCATTCAGTGACAGATGGTGATGAAGTTCTGAGATGAAGAAATGAAGCCATGTCATAAGCGACTTAGGCTTTCATGCAGGTTCTTCTGGGTATTGCTTGTTATAAGTCAGCTTTTTGGGATATTCAGATTTACAGGTCCTACAGATAAAGGTCTCCCAGACAGGGTTTTCTATAACAATCATGATTTTTTTTGAGGACAATTGAGAGGGAATCAACTAGAACTGTATTAGGCCCAAAGCAGAGGAGGGGATGACGGCTCATGCCATGTTTGCTCTTAGCCAGTGTTCTATTGCTGTCAAGATCACCATGATCACAGTAACTCTTATAAAAGAAAATATTTAATTGGGGCTTGCTTACAGTTTCAGAGGTTTAGTCCATTATCATCCTGGCGGGAAGTATGGCAGCATACAGACATGGTGCTGGAGTAGGGACTGAGTGTTCTACACCAGGATCTACAGGCAGCAAGAAGAGAACCTCTGAGCCTGGCTTAGGCTATTGAAACTCTGGAGGCATAGCTCCAGTGACACAAAGCCACTCCCTCCAAACCCTCCTCAAGTAGCTCCACTCTCTGATAAACAAACATTCACACACATGGGGCCACTCTTATTCAAACCACATTTGCAAAGATCTGGAGCAAATGGAACAAGTGTGACAGCCATAGTTCAGAGGAGACAAATAATCTGGAAGTGTGTGTGTCTGTGTGTATGTGAGTGTGTGTGTGTGTGAGTGTGTGTGAGTGTGTGTGTGTGTGAGTGTGTGTGTGTGTCCACACATATATGAAGGTCAGAGGACAACCTTGGGTATCAATCCTTGCCTTCCAACTTGTTTGAAACAGGATATCTCTCTCTCTCTCTCTCTCTCTCTCTCTCTCTCTCTCTCTCTCTCTCTCCTCTCATCTCTCATCTCTTCCTCTTCTGCATACTTCAGGCTGGTTCCTGAACCTCCTGGGGTTATCTGTCTTCACTGCCCACTCTCCTATGAGAGATCACACTGTAGTACCCAGCTTTTGTGTGGGTTCTGGGCACCTAAACTCAGGTAAGCAGGCTTGGGCAGGCAGTAAGTACTTTACTGGTATACTGAGCCATCTCCTCATCCCAGCCTGGCAATTTCTTTAAGTGTTAAGTATACTGCTAATTTTTATATTTCTATGTATTTAGCTATCAGAAATTAAAGCCTATGTTCATATAAAAACTTATACTCAATATTCATGGCATGGTTATTTCTGAGTCAAAAACTGAAAACAGAAATAAATCTCTAACATCAGAGAGTGGATAGACAATAGAACACCTCCTCAGTGGGAGAAAACAGTAAATATTGATGCAGGACTAGGATGAACGTATCTCAAGTTCATTACGCTGAGAAGAAGAAGCCAGATAAAAAGGGACAAGAAAATGTATAATTCCATTTATATAAAAAAAAAACCTAAACAACGACAGAGAGTAAATCAATGGTCTCTTGGTGACTGGGTCCAGAGAAAATTTGGGGGATTTATACCTTTAGTGTCTTCATTGTGATTTCATAAATACACATCCATTAGTCATTGGACATGCAAAATTGACATTGCTTGTTACATGCTAATCATACCTCAAATATGCTTCATAACCAAGAGCTGTTAAAATCAGGGACAAGTTGAACCAGGGATTTAAAGCTATCCTAACACTGCCTCTCGATTCTGCTGTAGGACAGCCCTGCACAGCGGGCTCATTCTGAGTGACTGCACACAAGGGGACATAGTGGCTAGTACCCCTGGGGACATAGTGGCTAGTACCCCTGGGGACATAGTGGCTAGTACCCCTGGGGACATAGTGGCTAGTACCCCTGGGGACATAGTGGCTAGTACCCCTGGGGACATAGTGGCTAGTACCCCTGGGGACATAGTGGCTAGTAGCCCTGAGAACCTCGCTACAGTTCAATAACCTGAGAATAGTCCTTTCCTATCCCAGTCCCAGCTTGGGGAAGCCCACAGAGAGACTCTATGGTCAGCTCCTGCCATGCATCTTCCCTGAGGCCAATCAATAAAGCTGCTGCAGGTGTTGCTAAACTGTGCTGTTGGTGTTTCCAGAGTAACAAAGACCCAAATATATTCACAGAAGAGAACTCTTGCAAGCCAAGGGTTTGCAATTCCAACTTTTGACTCTTCTGCCCTTTTTAAGAGGGCTGTAAAATAGCACATGTAACTGTGTGCAGATGTTATAGTTTAACCAGAGCACACAGTCAAAGAAGAGGTTTTATTGTGGCTAAAAACATGGGAAACCTAGGGGGAAAATGTAAGACCTCCTGGAACCCCAAACCACCCACCTTAGGTTGTCATTTACTCTGCCTACTTTAGTTTTTTTTTTTTTTTTCTTTTTTGGACATTGATTATATTCACTTTTAATTGCTGTGTAATATAACTAAAAATAGTACCTGTTTGTATTCCTTCAGTTCCTATAGGCTAGACATAGCTCATTTGGGTCTGCAGCCCAGGTCCCTGAGGCTGGGTCACGTGCTCAGTCTGGGGGACTGTTTTATTTATTTTTTTTCTATTTATTTATTTATTATATGTAAGTACACTGTAGCTGTCTTCAGACACACCAGAAGAGGGCGTCAGATCTCGTTACGGATGGTTGTGAGCCACCATGTGGTTGCTGGGATTTGAACTCCGGACCTTTGGAAGAGCAGTTGGGTGCTCTTATTCACTGAGCCATCTCACCAGCCCCTGGGGGACTGTTTTATGTTGTCACTTCAGAATGACCTAAACATTCCCTTCCCATGATCGGAGTCAAAGCTGACAAAGTGACAGCCCACATGCCTCATTCCCTTCCACCTACCCCCAAGATCCCCACTTCAGAAATCAAAGTCCGGCTTCCCACTGAACCTGTAGGTGGAATCAAAGCCGTCTTAAGCTTTCAGGCATCTGCTGCTAATAAGTCCAGTTTCCACCTTTTAAAAATTAACCTCCCATTTCCCTTTTGAATGCAGATGCCTTCAGCATCATTCTTACTTGGATAATTTGCTCCAGATCGCCTCCTTATTTCCCTTACCTGCATTTGTTTTTATTCATCTGCCTCTTCTTGTCATGCAAATGTAAAGCCCATTCCAGACTCTGAGGTTCCATAGCAACATAAATTCCAGGCTATTGAAAGCTAAGAATATTTAAAGTGCCTACCTGACAGTGCTGTGGTGGTGATCAGTAACTGGTACACAGCTGTACAGCGATGCGCACTAGGGATCTAGACTGAGACGTATATTCTTAGGCTGTTTCATAACTGTGTCATTGTCACTTGCACAAGCCTAGGTGGCATGGCATGCATGCAGAAGACCCCCGACTAAGCATTGTTATGGGGTGCATGGCTGTGTATGTCATGTATTATGCACAATATCAGACTTGTAGCTAATTCTCTATAAATTTATGAGTAACTCCAGGTTCCTCCTCCCACTTCACTCAGAACTTAATCCTCTCCAGTTGAAGGCCAGCCTGAGTTCCAGAGCAAGTCCTGTCTCCACAGACAGACAAATAGAGCTACTCTCTCCTGTGCACTGGTCTCTGCAGCATGAAATGGTGATTTTTCAGACATTTGAACAAATGGATTTACAACAAATAACCATTGCGTGTGCTGTGTTTTGTTACTTTCTTGGCAATAGTTTTATTTTAAATATATATTTGACATCTTCATTTATAAAGAATCAGGAAGATCGATATTGTGAATAGAAACGTGGGAAACTTAGGGGAAATGAAAGACCGATGGGAACTCCAAACCACCCACTTTAGATTGTCATTTACTCTGCCTACTTTAGAATGTTTTTTTACATTGATTATATGCATTTTTAGTTGCTGTGTAATATAACTCAAAAAAGCACCTGTTTGTATTCCTCCAGTTCCTATAGGTTAGCCATAGCTCATTTGTGTCTGCAGCCCAGGTCCCTGAGGCTGGGTACATGAGGGTATTTCATCTGAAGTTTGACTAGAGCTATTTCTGGACAGAATGCTTTTGCTCAGCCTGCGTGATAGGAGCCCTTGGTTTCTTACTGACTGTAAGCAACTGTAAGCTGGAGGCTGCCCTCAGGACCTGAAATACCCTGGCTCTCTCCACAGCCATTCACAACATGGCTGCTTGCTTCTTCGGGGCTGGCAGGAGAGTCTTTCTACTATGCCAAGACTGGGACTTATAAACAAAATGTTGTCAAGAGTTGTCCTTTTGAAAACGTCTGTCATCATCTGTTAATTGAGAGAAAGTTTTAAGTCACAGCTGGACTCCAAGGCAAGGGTGAGCCAATGGTGGTGTGAAGGATGGAAATAAACGGGGAGCCCACGAGGCTTAGAGCTGACCCAGAAAACCACGTCTCTGCTCCTGAAATCTGCCCGAGCTGCTCCCTGGGATGCACAGAACTCTGCGTCCTCACCTAGCATGAGCTTGGGGTGGCATGGAACCCAAAATCTCTCTACGTGGAAGAGCAAAATGATCAGAAGCAGGGCCTCTCATGTCTCCATAAGAAGCACCAGGTACCGTAAAGAGCTCTGGGATAGATGGAATCCTGGCATTCCCACCTGGACCAAATACAAACGCGGCCGACTTTACCAAGGTTCTCAGTTACTATCAGTCAGCTTCCATTTTACCTCATCCTGGCCCACATGAATCCCTTCACTGCTGGCTCAGGGAGGACAGACCCGAGTGTGTTCCTACCCCCTTTGTTGCTCAACTTCTATGAACACTCACAGTGTAGAGCCCTGCTGCTGTAACAGTGATTTCTGTGTACAAAGACTAGTGAACCCTTACACACATTCCAGAACTTTCTCTCTTGCCCTTCCTAGCTCTTTTCTGTCTCCTGTTTTCTGTTTCATTGCAGCGCTCCCATATGGTAACGAGTACAATGAATTGTATTAACTCCTCTATGCTAGGCAACTTATTTTACAAGCACTACAGTTAAATATTAATAGAATTCATAGGTTACATATCAGTGTAAGGAAGATGTCTGTGGTCTTCACTATGACCCGATCTGAGCATCAGCAGGGCCTTGGACCTTGAGAAGCACTTAAAAGTGGAGAACCAATTTACTGGCATAGTCTAGCTGCTGAGACCGAGTTTCTTACAGTTTTTGGCTCCTAGTTCCTTGTTCCAGTTTCAGTATCAGTATCTTTACATCTCAAAGTATCACATTACATCAGTATCTGATTTCTGTTGCAGTGATAAAAGTCAACTTAAAGGATGTAAGATTCATTTTTGGCTTCCCAGTCCATCATTAGGAGGAGAATCATGGCAGAAAGTACATCATGGAACAAAGCTGCTCACTCACCTCACAGTGAACATAAAGAGATGTAGGTGCCCTGAGGATAAAATACATCCCAGTGATCTCCTTTTTCTCTGAGGCATGGAATTGTGCTACCAGAGGAATGGGCATGGGACTGGTGAGCTGGAGCATGCTCAAACCCTTCTCCATGTCTCCATGCCTGCTTTGGGGCATGTAACCATGACACTCAACTAGGCTATCACAGGCAGTTTTATACCCAGCACCTGGAACTCCTCTCCACATTAATGACACATCTCATTAGCCTTCAGCCAATGACCTTCCTTCCCTGAATATTCTCACACACTTCCCCCCAAAACTGTACAATTCTTGGTTCACCCCAAATAAAGTTTATGCATTCAAACCCACCCCCAATAAAGAAATATGGCTGAGCCAAGCTCATCTCAGATAACTGCTTCATTAGAGATCATCTGAGAAGGCCTTCTCCCCCAACCCACATTTACTTTCAGCAAAGCAGAATCCTGCTCATTCCAGACTCCGCTTTTCTCTCCCACCTGGCATACAGCAGCATTCTGATGCTCCCAAGGGAAACTCAGACTGTGAACCAAACCATTCTGCCTTGTCATCCCCAAGCTGGTGTTTTGGCGGTGTCTAGACACCTCCAGAAGAAAGGCAGAACTCGGTACCACATTCCTCCAAATAAGCCCCACCTCCCAAAATGTCTACTTCCTCCCAAAAGCCTATTGTGCTAACTTCATTAGTAGATAAATCCATGAACGAGGTAGAATCCTCCTTGATGCAGCCACCTCCCAAAAGCTCTACTACGAAACACTTACACTAAGGACCAAGTCCTTAATATATGAGACTAGGAGAAATACTTTGGTTCCAAGATTACCTCCATATCTCCCCATCTCTTAACTAAATCACATCTTTAAACCTCTTTTTGCTGTATACAGTGACATTCATAAGTTCTAGGGACTATGACCTGCATGTTTCTGGGGATCATTATTTAGTTGACTTCAGATGGATTTGTTTGTTTTCAGTTTTGTTTTTCAAGACAGGGTTTCTCTGTGTAGCCCTGGCTGGCCTGGACCTCTCCCTGTAGACCAGGCTGGCCTTGAACTCAGAGATTCACCTCCCTCTGCCTCCCAAGTACTGGAATTAAAGGCATGTGCTGCCACTACCTTAAATGGATTTATGAACCTTTGTCTGAACTTCTGGAGAATGAAAAGTAGCTGAGACCAGAATGCATTGATTTGCTATATAGTTACTGCAATGTGGACATAACCTGCTACAAACTTCACTGGCTTTGATTTAAAAGGCCTCTGACCCCAAACCCACAAAACTGACAGACCTGAACTTAGGGAGATCCACAAAATGCCAACCCAGAAAACCAGAGAGTTCTAAAGTCTAAGGAGCCTTTGGTGATCACTAGCCAGCCCTGCCCTGCTACCTTGGCCATCAGGAAATCAGGTGAGGAGAGCTGATTTTCTGGGGTCATAGGCGTGCTTGGAGGAGGTAAAGAGAAAAAAAAAATCCCCAACTCTCTTCTCAGCTCAGCACTGCCTTCCTTCTGCAGTGTGCAGTGATGGGATGTCAGACCCTTTGTCTCCAGTAGATCCAGAGCTCCTTGGGGGCATGAAAGAGGTGTCAGAAAACTGTTGTACTAAGATTATGTAAACATATTAGATTTCAGTCAATATGGTATTTGTCTCCAGTACTCAACTCTCCTGTCAGAGATGACACATAAATAAATGGGAATGGCTGTATTCCAATAAAACTTTATTGACAAGCACAGGCAGTAGGCCAATTTAAAATAAAAACAGCATTAATAAATGATTACTATTAGGCCAAAGATGAGCCTTATGTAAACTTGTTCAACCCTCACAGTTTAGATGGCATTCTTTATGATGACCATATTGTGGCTGAAAAGGCCGAGCTTCAGTTGTTGGTAACCAGTAGAACAATAAAAGATGTATGTTTTTAAATATGGTCTTAGGTAGCAGAAGCTGACCTCAACTTAACTATGTTACCATGACAACTTCAAACCGTTGACCATCCAGGGTGCAGAGATTACAGGCCAGTTCCATGTGTGCCATGGACCCAACTGAGGACTTTCTGTGTGCCAAACACTTTCTACTAGGCTAGATCTCTAAATGTCCCTAAAGGATACATTTCAAGCTACAAAGCTGGAGTGAGGATCCTTCAGTTTGGCTGTTCCATTTTTCACCTCTAGGCTAAAGGTCCTCAACTCTGGCTACAAGTAGAACCTCTGACCAATTACAGCACATAATCTGAAAAAGTCCACTTAGTACGTATTGTTGGCGTTCCACCTACAATTCTCCAGTTTTAAACTATGATCTGAATCTGTTCTAGTGCTGGAGAGCTTGCCCTGGTGGTATGGATAAGGGAGAGCCAGGGGGCTGACAAGCTCAGTAGCACCCAGGTCCAGATCCAGAGCTTTGAGTTGGCCCATCCCCAAATCTACATCATCTGTGAACTGTTGAGATGCATGAAAGGGACAGTCCTGCTGATCCAAAGCTGCTGCAGGTCTCCGTGGCACAGGGCACAGGACAACAAGGAGGCTTCCCCGGGAGGACCCAATATTGATGGTGTCACAGAAGCCAGAGACCTGTAGCCAGACCAATGACTCATTGCAAGGAACACTTGTACGCGAAGATGTGTGGACAGAGGAGTATACTGTGGGACACACTGTGACAAACTACTATGCTTCCATGAAGAGATGTTTTCTTTGTTTCATTTTTTGTTTATTCTCTCTCTCTCTCTCTCTCTCTCTCTCTCTCTCTCTCTCTCTGTGTGTGTGTGTGTGTGTGTGTGTGATATTATTTGGGGGGGGGGGGCTGTGAGGATGGAGGATAGATATGAGGGGGCAGGGAGATGAGTGGCACTGGGGTGCATGATGTGAATATTACAGACAGTCAATAAAAAGGTTTTCCAAAGAGAGTAACCCCGCTGTGAGCTAGCAAAGGAGGAAGAGGAGGGAACTGAGGCGGGGGAGGGACTGAGGGAGGGAAAATGAGAGTAAGACATTAGTGACATACAACACGTTTTGCTTTAAAAGAAAATCAATGCACGGAATCCTCAACATTTACAAAATCTATAAACTAGAAAAGCTGTGTATGTGGTTATTATAAAAAGAACTTTCGTTTGTATATGAGGGTTCTCTAGAGTGCACTTAAGTGCCTTTGCTTGAAGGGGACTCTGAGAAGCAGGAGCCTGAAGCCCTCCCTGGACAGTAACATGTTTGGTGCTACTGCTTGTTAGCAATTAACAGAAAGAAAACTGTAAAACCTCTCCAGTTACCATGTAGATGAGGAAGTGGGTCTCATCATCCTCAGTGCTGCTGGCTGTCCCCAATAGCTCCAGGAAAGATTGGGACAACGGGGAGCCTGCATCAGCACTTGCCCTGAGGAACTCAGCAGGCTACCATCAGGCTTTCAGGCAAACATCCTGGGAATGGTCCCTCACTGTTCTCTGTGAATGAATAGAGTGGAGGGGGAGGAAGGAAATTGCTTCTGTGGCTGTCACTGAATGAGACAGATCAGCTTTGTCTCCAGCAAAAGATGAATTAAAGCCGTCCACCGTCAAATCCTTGTTACCATGAGCTGAGCCTTTTAAGACTTTGGGTTTTTCATTTAAATAGAACATGGGGGATAACAGCTGATCTGAAGACAATGGGGACAAATGCTCATGTCCTTAGACTTAGCAAGGAAAATGCACACTGTGCTCCGTTAGTTTTGAATAACCAAAAAAAAAATTTTGAGGCCAGTGGGTTCCAAATGTTATACGAGATATATTTATATTGGAATCATTCCTTATTTATATAAAACCTAAATCCAACCAGGCATCTCTTCCCCAGTCCTTATCTCCTCACAGCTGGCCCTTGGGCCCTAGGATAAAGATGCATTTTGAGTTTCTTTCTATTTAGATACAGGGCATAGTGCCATGGTGGAAGGCCCAACTGGGGGCACTACAAAAGGAAGCTCCAGCTCCATCTTGTGTGCTGTGGACAGTGGGCCAGCATTTGAGGTGTTCGTTTCCTTTTTAGAAGCAAGAATAAGGTGTGGCCCTCAATACAGTGAGAAATTCTCCATGGAGATTTGTGTGCATTTCTAGAATCTCCTAGCATTGACTGTTATAAACTTTATGTTTTGTATAATTATACTATTGTATATGCCAGCATCATCAAACACAAGGTCTTTGAACCAACTCTGTGTTAACATGTTTTGCCCTTTGGGGTGGATACAAAAAATTCTAATAAACTAGGAAGCTGTTGAACAATAGGAATATATTTATCCCTTGTATGGGGAGTAGGAAGCCTGAGACCAGAAAACAACACTCTGGCAACGCTCTAGCTGGTGAGTGGGCACCTCATAGTGGTTCTTTACTGTGTTCTCACAGGAAAGAAGGAAGCAAGCGAGTCAACTTCCCTGAGTGCTTTTGTTGTTGTTGTTGCCTTGGCTTGGTTTTCTTTTTTGTTTTGTTTTGGTTTGGTTTTGGTTTTGGTTTTTTGGTGGAGAATGAATCCCCTTCTAAGTTAGTTCTCATGACTGACTCAGTCACCCCTCCCAAAAGCCACACCTCCAATTAGCATTTCATTAAACATTAAGATTTAACATAAATTTTGGACAAATGCAAACATTCTATTTATAGCGCAACTCCCTTGGGGCTAAGAACAACTGACTATGAGTTTCTCAGGCCGACATACCTAGATGTTTCTGAGAAATAGCCTGGCCTAGGTTAGCATTTAAAGTGATCTCTCGCCATCACTAAAATGAAATGAGTCTTTAAACAACCTAGCATCATTCAGCTGCAATCAGATAAGAATGGCTCCGGCTCCAAGGTCCTCATACCACACAATTGTTCTGAAGGCATGTAGCACATGAATATATGCTAGCCCTTCAATATGTTGTTGCCAGGGGCAGGGAAACAAAAGAGAACCAGTTTGCCCTCCTACAAAGCTGCCTGCAGGCACCATACAAAGTGGCATCATTTCACCAAAGAACTGAACAGAGGACTCAAATTCAGCCTCTAGTCTCTGCCCAGGGAAGAAGTGCTGAGCCTGTCTATCACTTTGACAGGTTCCAGGCTTCTTGCCAAGGGCCTCTTCAGTTCACATAGAGACAAGCCAAAGTCATGAGCTTTGGTTAGAAGTTCCAACTTTGCCTGGAAGAAAAATCTAAGGCAGAAAACAGTCAAGTGACTCTGCCACATTTTTGCTCCGCAGTATGAACTGTGTACTGTCTCCTCTTGCTAAAAACAAGCCAGCTTCTAGAAGCCTTTACTTACTTTATCAAGAAGGAGAGGCATTTCCTACATGTCTGTTCTTCATCTGAAGCAGCCCCGCACCTGAACCATCAATTATTTCAGTATCTGCCCCATTGATATTTGTTCAGTGCCTACCCTGTAACAAGGGCTATAGGTTGAACAATGAGCAAAATGGGAGAGCCCATATTTTAGTGGGGGAATCCAGACCCTAAATGGTGAAGGTATTAAATTCTATGCTGTAAAATGCAAGAGCTACAGGAGGAAACATGTCTGAGAGGGAGAGGATGGGTAGGCAACAGGAAATGCTGCCACTTCAAAGAGTTTTCCTACAGAGGAGAGGCCTTAGTGCCTCTCCAGGGCATAGAACCTGAATAGAGGTGCACACATAGCCACCTTCAAAGGCCCGCCCTCAGCTAAGGCTGAATCTCACACAGCTGTAGAACATCAAGTGTCCAGAGCAACCACACCTGTGGGGCCATGCTTGACTGTCTGGTCCTAGGGTCAAGTCCACAGCCAGGAATCCTCACCTCCCTTCTGTTTCCTACATGCTTTCTGACCTGTAGATCTACTTCTGACTTAACTTCACTGGCATCCTTTCTGTTGTTTTGTATACAACGAGTATCTCAGAGAAGTACACTTTAGCTAGGACAAGAAGTAGCTCGAATATGTGCATTATACTGCTCTCACATGTCCAGAGAAATTCCCAGTCCCCGTAAGTCCCCTCTCCCCCAGAACACTTCCCCAGGGAGATTACATAGAAAATGAAACAGATATGAGCTGTCATTTGTTCTGAGCAAGAGACAGCAGCAACAAGGGAATGCATGTCTCAGCTCACTAGTCTGGACACAGATAAACAGAAACCAGGAAGCCAGATTACAAGAGACAGGCCAGGATGTTTGGAGCTGTTCGTGCCTCAGTATCTAATTATCATATGCAGAACAATGAGGGAAAATTCCATGAGTCTTCTCATTCAAAAAAACCACAATTATGCATGTTTCTCCCTCCACAAATTACACACAGAAGGCAGCTCTTCAGAAAGAGGTCTATGCAGTGCAGGGGTGGGGTCAATTTCCTCCCTATATAGGAATTCACACCAGGCGAATACTTGTTACACTTTTCTGGTGCCTCCAGTCATCATTCTGATAGGAATTTCTCCCTTGTCTCCATGGGTGTATCAGGACTTAGCAGAGAAGCATCTTATAGTTACAAGCATTGAAGCAACATTTGCAGCCCTAACATCCTTGGGAAATGATGGCAAGTGTCCACTCAGAATGACCTAGAAGGCAGAGGCAGGGCTGCAATCCAGACTTGTGGAGGATGCCAGGGGCCTGGTACTTTGGGTTCTCAGGTTAATTACTGCTGTAGCCTCAGGGGGAACATTAATGGGTTGACACTTCCAGCTTAGCCTTTGCACTGACCACCTGTTCTTGTGTCCAGAACAGAAACATCCGCAGGAAGATGGCTACAGATATTTGAAGTGAGCAGCCTTGCATCAGGCAGAGGAGGCTACAGGAAAGACACAGACGGGGCTTGGAGAGCATCTACTGCAGTCTGCAACTCTGCATTGAGGTGAACTTTTTGTTAAATCCTCTTGCACATAATGTGCTTGTGTGTGTTTGTGTTACCACAAGGAACAACATAGGATGGTTGTTCAAGTTTTGCTCCATTTTTGTGATAAAACACTCTGACCAAAAGCAACTGAATTGGGGAAGGGTTTTACTTGACTCCCACTTCTCAGTCACAGTGCATCACCGAAGCAAGTCAGGGCAGGAACTCAGCCAGAAACTTGAAGCAGAAAGCATAGAGTGATGCGACTCACTGGTTGGCTCACAGACAGATCAGTGTTCATCTAGTTTTTTATATAGCCAGGACCACATGCCAAGGGATCGGTGCTGTCCAGTGGAGCAGGCCCCTCCCTACATCAGTTGACAATCAAGACAATGACCCACAGACAAATCTGATCTGAGCAATCCCTCAGCTGAGGTTTGCTTCTCCGGGGAACCCTTTCTGTGTCAGGTTGACAGCTAAAGCTAACTAGAACAATGGCCAAAAGAACTATGGTTTAAAAAGAGAATAGCATTGTGTAGACTGCTGGAAGTTTCTAGTTCAGTCTTTCACCTAACACCTGAGTATGTGCTGCCTGTGTCACAGGGAACTGACTGATACTGTTGTGTCAGTCTTGCTGAAACTTGCCTATCTGAGACTGAAACCCAAATTTCCTGTGAGTTTCAGAGTCTTGCATGATCTCACGCTTCTTATTTGAGTGTCCTTGCATGCTCTCCACCCTCTACATATGCTCAGACTTCAGTGACCCCTCTGAAGGTGGCATACTGCCCCTACCATGTGGTCTTGGCAGGAGTGGAGTTCTCTACCTGCCATGCTTACTTCATACTCAGCACCACCATCACAAGTCCCACTTTTTGCTTTGTTTTGTCAGACCCATCCCCGAGGTCTTAGAGTAGACACTGTGCCTGTAGCAAGGCCCGATGATTGGATGGTGCAACCATGAGGTTATGAGGTTACAATTGCAGTACTCTTTGCATGCATCAGTGTTAGGAGTCTCAAGCATACAAAGTAGGAACTCTATTGGGAGCCTGCAAAGCATAGGCAAGTTCTTTAACTCATCAGTCTTGTGAAAAATAAACAACAACAACAAAAAAAAAACCCCAAAGGCTATTTATTTGAGGATGGGTATATAGCGGGAAGGAAAGGGAATAAGGAACAAGAAAAGACAGGAAACAAACATCAACACAAAAGCAACACTAACCAACGAGGTAGACAGATGTACAGTCCACCTAGTAGAATACTATTCGGCCATGAAAAATGATGGTGTATATGTACCATTTTTCACATGATGTATTACTGACTTTAAACACAATTGTAGAATAGCACCACATACTCAGTATTGTTCCATCTGTATCTTCAATGAAAACTCAAATGTGTTTCCACAAGCACTTTTGTGTCACCTGACTTTTCTACATCAAATTTGGTAAAGGGGCTTGACCTTGAGGGCAAGCTGATGTCACGCACACCCAGTTGTTCTGATGAATGTTCCTCTCAGTTCCTTCATTTTCCCCTGATGGAGAGGAAAACATGTCATAACTAGAACGGATAATGGGAGCATGGAGTGATCCACAGCAAGGGAGAAGAACGCAGAGCCTAATTGTGCTCTTCAGGGCTCTCCTCTTTGACTGTAATTCGGACTGGATGATTACTCCTTCAGCCTCCTTGCTCCTCCCTACACAGGGTCCCATCTCACTACAGATATCAATGGAATCAAGCAAGGACAGGACACACACACACACACACATACACACACACAAGTCAAATTTCAAACTGAAAAGCATCTACCTTGTCACTCACTGGGAGTCCCAACTCACAGGTCATGAGGCACCCTGTCAGATCTGTCACTAAGACAGACAGAAAAAGAAAGAGAGAGAGAGAGAGATTTCTTGAAAGAAAAGAGAAAGATCTTACATCTTAGCCTGAATCAAGTGGAGATGAGCATATGTTTGAGTGCGCTGAAAGACCACCCTCTATAGAAGAGTTCAAACATATCAATAAAACCAGCTTCAGACACACACCATAGAGAAAAGCTGCTAATTCCTGATATTACCATGGCTATCTATTCTTCTGAGACTTTTGTTCAGAGAAGGCAATTGCTTGGTGCTGTTACATAACCACAATCAGGAGAAGGTGCAAAGAATAGGAAGGGACATTCGCAGCTGAGACTCAGACAAAGGAGCTGCAGGAAAATGGGGCACAGGGTTTTTCCTGGGACCTACTGCTTCAAATCACACAGAGAGAAGAGAGTCTGGCCTAGCTCCAGTCAGACATCATCCATTCTCAGCACACCTCTGCAGATACATTCCCAATTTGAAAGAGTCAGGCAGAAACCTTTTAAGAAGGACACTTTACAGCAAGACTTTGCTGCCTTGTCTAAAGAGAGTTTTGTTCTTAGTTGGGTCCTTGGAGAAAATGCATTAAAATCACTGAGTTTAACCCTTAAAAGAAGGATCTTTGCAGTCCAAAGGCCTAGGTGTTTGAGATCTCTGCTGTCCTGACAAAACTCAGTGACACTTAGCAACTAGCTGACACTCCAAACCAGCTCTTCCCATGTGTGGAACGAGAGACCACAAGCTCACAGGCATGGATGGGTGTGACTCTGACAGGCTCTGAGAAGGAAAAGGAAACGCTGTAGCATTGCCAGTAGCAGAATTAGCAATGCAGGAACTTCTGCAAAGAAGCAGAGGGCTGAGAGCTGAGCAGGAGCAGAGGCACTCCCAGACATCTAGATAGATGCTGATCAAGATATTTAAGAAAAACAAAATTCTAAATAAAGGATCTAATTTATATTTGCACAACTCAGCAGCGATTGTTTCATAATGACAAAGAAGAGAACCCCAGTAAGTCCCTTAGGACAAGGGACTAGGGTACATTGCGGGGACTATAGGCATCACCATTGTAATGTTTTCATCACTCCCAAATGAAAATCCCTGCAGCCCCTGTATGCAACTTCTTCCTGGTCCTCGTCTTCCCTAACCCATGCTTTCTATTCTCGTGGCTTTTCCTGTTCAGATCCTGAATGAGGAATCAAACTGTGTATATCTGTCTCTGGTTTAATTAATTGAACATAAAGTTTTTAAGGTTTTTCCAGGTTGTTGCATGTTATAGTACTTTAGCCCTTTTTGTGGCTATATAATATTCCATCGTGTGGATATACCATATACATTTATCCAACCACTTGAAGGATATTTGAGCTGTTTCTTTCCCATTTGGACCGTTGTAAATGGTGCTGCTATGAGCACTCAAGGTATTATCTGAGCATCTGTTTTGGTTATGTACCTGAGAATAGAAATGATGGGTTATCTGACCATTATGTCCAGCCTTTTGAGGATTCATCTAACATAATTTTAACAACCATAAGAGCAATAGAGTTTATCTTTCCAGAAAGACCCATGAGATAGCTATGGAGCTCCATTGTTCCATCTATGGCCATGTACTCATCCCTGAAACAGTCCCTGTGGGGAGGAAGGTGGGGCACCCTGGTTGTGAAGATGTGTCTACATTTACAGTGAGAAAAGCACCTTCTTCAAATGGCATACACGGGCATAGACGTCAGTCAGAAATCAAAATGCGGACCTGGAGAGGCGACTCGGTCGGCACATGTTTGATGTGCACCATGAGAGCCTGAGTTCAGGGCCCTAGCACCCATGGAAAGTGCCAGGTATGGCAGGGTGTTACTACAATTCCAGACCAGGGAGACAAAGACTGGTGGAGCCCTGGAGCCCACTGGTGGGCTAGACCAGCTGAATAGTTGGTCTCCATGTCCAATGAGAGACATTGCTTCAAAAAGTAAGGTGGGGAGCCTTTGAGAAAGACTCCCAGTGTTGATTGATCCCTTCCCTTCACCTACACACTCCCACATGTACACATGTACACAGACACAAGAACACATGAACATATACAACATAGAAACACACAATCAAAATTCTTTCTATAGGAGAATAATGAAGAAAACATGAAAGATGATAATAAGAAGTGTCTACTGCACAGACAGAGCAACGAAATCACTGCTCTTGACAGTGACATAGAGTGCGTGGCTGCTGAAGAGTCAACGTTTGACAGTACTTTACAGGGAGCACCAGTCATTCCCAAAGCACACAGGAGAAAACTGGGGCCAAGGGGACTTCAGTCTCTCACTCAAAGTCGCACAGTGAGAAAATGCTTGAGAACAGATTTGAACCTTCATGTCTCCAAAGCTAAAGTCCCTGTCTTTTCCTCTGTCTCAAGCTGGTATTTGACAGAGTAGCAAGCATGAAGTAATCTCGATGAGCTCTTTAGTGACCTTCTTAGTACTGACCGTTCTGAGTACCAGAACCTGCACACGCATCTGTCCAGGTCCACTGATGCCAGCCCTGGTGGTATGCTTGGAGGTCTGCAACCCTCTGCCTCCCACTCTATGGTACATGAAGCCAAAACAAAGACATGCTTCATCCTCATAGAAATCAAAGATGGTATCCCTCGTCAAACAACAGATCTTGTAGACTTGGTCAGATCTCCAGCAGCTCACAGGGCCTCCTGCACTGGGCACTAGGAAGTTAGTGCTTTTAAAGAGCACAAGAAAATACGTCCCTACTTTTGGCTCCTTCAAGAGAGACCTTTGGCCATTGGTCCACACGATTTCTCTTGACTAGAAGACTATCTGATGTGATTCAGTGCCATGGGACTCTGGCTCAGAAACGCCTGGGACCTGACCCCTCCGTGCTCAGCTCAGTTGCTAAAATAGTGCCATGTCTCCCTCCTCTGTCTGAGCTTGGAACAGGACACAACCATGACAGTGCCAATCTCTTAATAGGATCGATGGGTTTTTTTCATGCACAATGCATCTCAGGGGATTGTTGTCATTTGTCTTCTGCAAATGACAGTCTTGTTCTGTGGGCTTCCTGGTTGCTGGGGGAGAAATGTTACTGCACAGCTTGTCTCCAGTGATATTTCATAATTATAGCAGAACCCCAATGTTAATAGAGCTGTCTTGCCAAATATACCCCGGATACCCAATGCCAAAAACAATGCCTCATAGTTCCCCATTCTCATGATGCATGCTTGTTCATGCACACACCAAAGTAGCCATTGTGGTTGTGGTAATACCCCAGTCAGTAAAATGTTTGCCTGTCAAGCATAGGAACTTGAGCTCAATGCCCAGAAACAACGTAAAAAGGCATGGTGGTGCATACTGGTGTTCTTAGCACTGGAGAAGTAGAGAGAGGAGGAGCCCTGGACTCTCAGGCCAGCTAGAGTAGGCTAGTTAGTGAGCTGCTGGCTAATAAAAGACCCTGTCCCAAAGGATGGCATCTGACATTCTCTGAAGGACAGATGCACACAAGTGTGCACACACGGGTACACACACACACACACACACACACAAACACGCGTGTGCGTGCATGCGCATGCGCATACACAATAGCTCAGAACCTTATCTGAATACTCTTCCAGTTGCCTTTGCAGACACCTTCATGCCACTCTGGGATGGTGCTGTAGTTTGCTTTCTATTGCTGTGATAAAACACCATGACCAAAAGGAACTTGGAGGAAAGAAGGTTTGCTTCTGTTTACATTCCACATCATACCCCATCTCTGAAGAAAATGGGGCAGGAACCTGGAGGCAGACATTGAAGCAGAGGTCATGGAGGAATGAATGTTGCTTATTGGGTTCCTCCCATGGCTTCATCAGGCTGCCTTCTTATACCAACCTCCACTCACACATCAATCCACACAGGAATAACAAATATCTTTAGAAGCTCCTTAATGTCCACAAGGCACAGTGCTACAGCATGGACAGTGTAGCACCCTCCCTGCTATTCATAAGTTCTCAACAATTTAGGTTTTTATTATGATGATTATGTCTTGGCTCTTTAACTATTCATGAAGGATTTAAAGCAATGGACTGGATCTCACCCTTAGTTAAAACTGCAACTGACTGGAGACAAGAGGACAGGCAAAGCCTCTACAGTAATTCACACTCTGTGGTACTGAGCAACTCACTTAACCCTACTGAGATTTTCTCCTAATTTGCAAAACAGACCAGTGATCAGAGTTTAGCAGTTAGTTATCTATATACATCTATATATAATGCATTAAAATGGGTAATAAACAGTCATTGTGAACACGGCTACTAGTTAGAGAGCAGAAGGTCCATGTATCACTGACAGTTTCTAAGAGTCAAGAGTACATTTTCAAGTGTGTGTGTGTGTGTGTGTGAGAGAGAGAGAGAGAGAGAGAGAGAGAGAGAGAGAGAGAGAGAGAGAGAGAGACTGCAAGTGTATGAATACCACATCATGTGTATAGAAGGCAGGAAGGCAGAGGACAGACTGAGCATCCATCTTGGTCTCTCCAAGCTCTCTCTTTTGCTGCTGGGAACCAAGGCTCAATGGCCCAGCGGCTTCCATGGCTGTTCCTGTTTCCACTTCCCATTTTTCCACAAAAACATGAGATTACAAATGCCCATTACTGTATCTGGCTTTCTGTGAGTTCTGGAGATTTGAACTCAAGTCCTGTTGTTTGCTTTCCAAGCATTTTATCCACTAAGCCATCTCCCCACTTGAGTGCATGTTAAGGATAGTGTGTGCTTGGTTCTTTATCATGGGAAGGATATTTCTGCAGAAGGATTTGATCAATTCCTTTAGGCCACTATATCCTAACTTTTTATTTCTGCACACACTGATCACACTGTGCAATAAGGGTTACGTAGATCAAAACAGGACTCAAGACTATACATTATTCTAATGGGAGGGAGTCATCTTCTAACTGTGGGTCCACAGGTGTACTCATTATATTCAATGCCCAGCATGCTGAATTTGAGTCATCTCTGTTCACTCACACTGTTTTGGAGATATTTGGAGACTTTTGGCATCATTCCCTAAACACCAACACTCCTTGAAGTGTGCTCTCTGACAAATAATCTTTTAGAAGTTCAAGGGAGACTTGTCCTTTGCTGAGGGAGACTTTGTCCTAACTGAAGCTCAATTACGAGCAGATGTGATATGGCAAGAAAAAGGAGGGAAACAGATTATCAGTTCTTGACCAATGTGATGGCAAGTACAAAGCTTCTAGGAAGGGTTTGTGCCAGGATGCGTTCCTAAAGGAATGAACCTCTCTCGAGCTTTAAATGTGTAAAACCTCAGATGGAGATCATGCTGGTCACTCTTCTTCCTGGAAAATAAAATCAATCTCTAGGACATGGTGCCTCTTCCTGCCCAGTATCTGCTGGGCATTCGAAGACCTGCTCTAAACAAGCATGAAGCACAGAAACCCACCAGGGGCTGTCCTTCCAAAGTCTTTCACATTTACTACCTCATGAGTAGCAGAAAGCAACAAAACACTCTGGAAGAGTGATTCTGGGAAAACTCACTTCCATGTGGGAAGATGCATGAAATTTAAAAAAAAAAAATGAAAGGAGTCTAGCAACACTCTAAACAATAGACAAAAGTGGGTTCCATCCTATCAGCACAGCACCTGGTGAGATCAGCACACACAGTTCTCCGTAGCCCAGACTTCTCCCAAGCAAGACAGAAGATTGTGAACAGAACTACGAAGATATCAGACCACACAATCCATAAAGTGCTATGGCGTCTGTATGTGGGGATGCAGCGTGCATGGTCTTGTTTACAACCTTAGAAAAAGGGGATCTCTCTCTTGTTGCAGAAATTTTTAATCCCTGCCTGGGGTTTCTACCCTGATTTTACCTTTTAGTTCCTGGACTAAAGACACACACAGCCTTTATATTTACAGTAAGCCTTAAACAGCTCGAGAGCTAGTCAGATACCTACCTGATATATTATTAGAATCTACTTTCCTATTGATAACCCCAAATTACCACTTACTACGTTTCATCTGGGCTGCTCTTAACTCCAATTAGCCAGCCCTCACAGCCACAATTTTGTGGTTCACCTAACCCATGGTGCCTTCTTCCTCCTCTTCCTCTTCTTCTTTTTCCTCCTCTTCCTCCTCCTCCTCCTCTTTCATGGTTCTGCTCAACCTCAAAGTTCGGGAAACCTAAACCCCACCTGCATTCCTTCTGCTCAGCTATTGACTGTTGGCATCTTTATTTACCAATCAGAAAGAACTTGGGGGCAGAGTCACAGAACTACGTGCAGACTCTAGGTCTTGGGAGTCTGAACTTATGATTATAATAGACAACAAGAGCAAACCTCAACACTCCCTCCTGCTTCCAGTCTTCCCACCCTTCTTCCCTCCATCTCTCCCTCCCTCCCTCTGCTCCATCACTTTCTCATCTGTTTTTACTTCTGAGAAAACTGGGATGTAAAGAACAAAAAGAGGCAAATCTGTGGGATGCCCCTGCGACCTTAGCACTTGGAAGACAATGGCTGGAGGACTAAGTTGAAGCCAGCTTAGGCTATATAGTAAGTCCCAGACTAGCATGAGCAGCATAACAAGATCTTATCTCATAAGGAAAGTATAAGTGAAAGGAATTTTCTTCATTTTTCAAAGCTAAGGAGTTGCAAAGCCATGATTAAAACTCTAGTCAGTCTGACCAAACAGCCTCAAGTTAATTTTTATTACCTACTAATGTAAAAAATCCTGTGTCCTTTGTAATCCCTGAGCCCAGATGTTCAACCTTTACTGAAGGATAGATTTGGCCAGACTATGAGCCAAAGTGAAAGATGTTCTGACCCTCACTGAGTAGCAAAACAAAGGCAATTATTAAAAATGGGTAAGTCTCACCCTATGGAACCATGGTCTTAGAGCACAAGTGTAAAATCCAACCCATCTAAGAACAATACTTCCATGTTTCTCAAACTGCAAGTGTAAAACGTATATATTTTCATAGTTAATATCCCAGGAGATGAGGTTTGTAGACTGGTGACTTTGTCCCCTTCACTGGGCAGCTTTGAAGAAAGGGGACAGACCGAGAATTTACTGTCAAGTACTATGACAAAAGTTTATAGCTCTCATCACTTCATCCACCAGTAACACTGAGATGAAGGAGTTGGTATCTCTGCTTTGCCAAGAGGACAGTTGGGGACAGAGGAGTTAAGTAGCTTGCCCAAGGTCACTCCCCACATCCTCCAAAGCAGTGGAGGTCAGCAGCTCTGAGCAAAGCACAAGCTTTGTTTCTGCCCTAGTAAGCAGCTCTTCCTTCATCCTTGCCTCCTCTCCATCCTGACCCCAGCAGGAATAAAGGTTCTTTCTCTTCCACTATGGTTCTCCTGCCCTTGGAAATTACAATGTGTTCAACTCAAGCTTTAATTATGTAAGAAGAAACGTGTGGTGGAAAAAGTCACACCTGAGAATTCTCCATGCAGAAGACAGAGCCCAGTAATATGGCAATACCTTTTGATAGAGTTTGGGATAATAGCAAAATTGCTGCTGTATAAATTACATCTGCCAGGGAGATGCTGTGTCAGCACTTTCTGAATAAACCTGGGACTTATTAAGTTAGCTTCAGAAGTTAGTTCTAGGATAAGACCTAGCTTGTAAAATAACATTTTAGCTTATGCATCCTTTAAGGAAACAAGTCAGTTATTTCCAGAACTCACCAAATTAAAACACTTGGCATTTTTAAATTAAAACAACTTTTTATAATGTAATAATGTTGAGGTGACCGCTTCAATATTGATAATCTTCAAGAGTGTTTTTAGAAGAAAAGCAGATATTAAATGATCAATCAGGCAAAACTCCACTTCTAGCCAGGAGATAGAAAGCTTAAGGGAGCTTCCTCCCACCCCAAGGAGCAAAGGGAAGATGTAGTTCAAAGTCACAAGTTTTCTTAACTGCATCCAAAAGCAAGGGTCACGGGAAAAACTCTCAATATCACCCAAGATGGTGACCACAACCACACTCAGCTTTTCAGGCTGTGGCATGTGGCTGTGACTTAGGAAGCAAATTTTGATTGTATACCATAATCTAATTCACTTACATCTCAATTTATATAAAGCACATGGTTACTAATGACCATGAACGTAAATGTACTATGGTAGTTTGAATATGCCTGGCCCAGGGAGTAGCACTATTGGGAGGTATGGCCTTATTGAAGTAGGTGTGACCTTGTGTGACTGTAGAAGTGGGTCCTTGAGGGAATACATATAAGCTCAAGCTCTGCCCAGCGTGAGATACAGTACTCTTCTCCTGGCTGCCTTCAGATCAAGATATAGAACTCTCAGCACTGTGTCTGCCTGGATGCTGCCTTGCTTCCCACCATGATGATAATAAACTAGATCTCTGAAACTGTAAGCCAGCTCCAATGAAATGTTTTTCTTTATAAAAGTTCCCTTGGTTATGGTGTCTCTTCACAGCAATGAAGTCTTAACTAAGACATGTACCAAAAATACTTGTAAATGGGATCCGGGCATATAGAAGAATAAAATATCATGACCATGTCAGGTTTATCTAAGAAGCCTGCAAGGTTGCTTCAAAACAAAAAATCAGCAGGGTGGCACATGCCTGTAATCCCACATCCAGGATGTAGAGTAAGGAGGATCCTCGTTTGCGATACAAAGCCTGTCTCAAGCAAACAAGATTCAAAGCAATCAATGAGTCTCATCATATCACTAGAATAAGGAGGAGAAGATATAGCAGCCTGTCAGTGGATCCAGAAAAAGAAAAGGAAACCAGATTACTTAGACCCCATCATAGTAAGCTAGGAAGTAAACTTCTGAACTGATAAAGGACATCTGGGAACAAAACTCAACAGGGAATATCATGTTTAAGGCATAAAGTTTGATACTTCACATCGTACATGAGGGGCACAGCGAGGAGTAGTGCCCACTCTCATCAATCCCTGTCAACATGGGACTATATAGAGATCATAGCCAAAGCAATAAGTCAAGAAAAAGAGATTAAATGTATATGGCTTCTTCCATGTAGTCAATGTCTTTCTTATTCTAGTGCCTTTAAAATGTTATAAATCTTTTACTCAAAACTCCAAATCAAGTAAACAGCCCAGCAGTTAAACACCAGCATCTGATGCCCAACTGCCTCCCAAGCCCAGCTGTGCCACTACTGGCTCTGCAACTCTACTAGTTTATCAGAGAGCTGCTGTTACAAAGTGCCATGCCAGAAACGTCTCATCTCACACTCCTGAAGGCCAGGCCCAAAGTCAAGGTTTGACAGCAGGGTTAGTTCCTTCCAAGAGGCATAGCCCATGTACCTCACCTGGTTTTTAAAAGCTAGAGGCCATAATCCAGTTCCTTCGCAGCTCAGACCTGCCATCCTGGATACACCCTGGATGCACCTGTCTGCCTAATTTTTCTTTTTGAGTAAGGACAGAAGTATTACTGAAGCAGGACTTAGTCTAAGGTTTCATCTTAGCTAATTATATCTGCAGTAACCCTATTTCCCAATAAATTTACTTTCTGGGATAATTGATGCGATTGTTCCAGTGGACAGTTGCTTTCTTTTATCTGTGCCTCAGTTCATTCATCTGTCAAATGGAACTATTATTGTGAAAGTTAAAATAGTGAACTCGTAAAAGTCACTTAGAACAAGACCTATCAGTGCCACCTGAATATAGACAGTCACTTGTTTCTTCTACACAGATAACAAATTAACAGTGGTTCCTATATTTTTAAAACATTGAAAAAATGACTCAACCAGAAAGGAATTTACCTTGCAAACCTGAAAAACTAAATTCAATCCCAGAACCCACATAAAGGAGGAAGGAGAGAAATAACTACAGAATGCCGAAAGACTTCATGCTCTTAGACTTCATGCTCACACCTCACACCGTGACATGGATACACCATGTACACACACACACACACACCTAACATATATCTAAGCACACAAAAATAATAGATATCTTAAATAAAAAATTATTCCAACGCACACAAAGCACACAATTGATATTTCAATATCCATCAGTAAAGTTGGTAAAGTTGTTTTAGAACTCACCCATACCCTCTTGAGGATCTACTGCTAATGGCTACTTTTGCCCTGAAGTAACTGAGTTAGATATTCATGGTTGCTACAGGGACCACACAGATAATAAAGCTGAAAATATCTACTGTATGACAAAATATAGAAAATGTTTATCAACCACTGACCCGTGATGATTTGACTATGAATGTCCCCCTTAAGCACGTGTGCTGGAATGCTTTATCCCTGTTTGTGGTGCTGTTTGGGGAGGTTGTGGCACCTTTGGGAGGTAAAATCTTGTTAGAAGAAGTGGGTCACTAAAAGGCAGGGATTCAGGTTTTATACCCTGCCTCCTTCCTTTTTCTCCAATGTGAGTCCATCAAGAGCCCTAGCATCATGCTCTTATCACCATGTGTCCTCTTGATACCATGCCTGCTTCACATGATGGACTGCGTGCCCAAAACCATGAGCCATAATAAATATTCCTCCTTAAGTTGATTTTATCACAAATTCTGTCACAGTGATGAGAAAAATCACTATACAATTACTTGCAACTGTATTAAGGTTTAATATATATCAATGATATGTTAACAGCATATGTTAATACTCAGACATTAACTACACTGATACTCCAGTATTAAAATTAACTGCATTGGTATTCATGGTAACCATGTTGTTGTTGCTTGTGGCTTTGTTTTGCTCTTCTTTCACTTACAGAAAAGGATCAGCTGCCTCTACAATGCTGTTTGTACCAAGGAGAATCCTCAGCTCTGTGATGGGAATGGCAGCTGTGCCCATCCACAGCCAGTTCTGTGTGTCGGGAGGGACCCCTCCTTCCCAGCTCTTCCCTACCTCGGCAGGTTCCTCATTCCACTCTGCACTTAGCAGCTGCTCTCCTGGCTGAATCAAGTCCAGGCCAGTGAGTAGGCCTCTCTCCTGCTTGTCTCAGCAATTTCCTTTTCCCTCACCGCACAAGCTTCCAAAGGGTCCAAAGGTGAGCGGTTCCAAACCTTGAATTATTTATACCTGAGAACTCCACGGGCTTTCTCTGTGAGTGTCATGTCAGTAGTCGGCATTCTAACTACCACACTCCTTCCTGCCCACGCTGCTGCTTGTTTCTGAAAAATTGTAGGACACCGGATCATGGGGAAAAAAAAAATCTTGGGGTGATTGATGAAGTAAAGAATCATCCAAGAGATAGACCTTGGGAATGACTGTGGGGAGTCATCTTGATTACTGTAACCATGTTAATCATGGGCAGGAGCATCCCGTGGGATCCCTGACTGTAAGCGGAGAAAGCCATGTGAGCAAGCGCTTACTCTCTGCTCCCTGACCTGCCTGGACATGATCAGCGGCTTCAGGCTTTTGCCACCTTGGGTGCCAGGCCAAGAGAAACTACACCTTGAACTGTGAGCCCGCATCAACCCTTTGTCAGGAGTGTTTTATTTTCACAGCAGCAGGGGAAGGCTGAGGCAGCCGGTGTGCATATTTTAACTGCCTTCTTTCGGTGGCATTAAAAAGACTGAGGTTTTATTTCCTTTGGATTGCTCATCTGGAGTACTCAGGAGGAAGGGGGCAGAGAAAGATACAGGTGGATGTGACAGCAGTATGTGGTGTGTCTGCCAAGGGGAGGGGACAGAATATATTTCTCCTCATAGAGTCAGCAAAATTGGCAGAAGTGGAGAAAAACTTCATGGTTCAGATGAGGAAAAGAGCTACTTTTTTATTGCTGTGGTTTGAAGGGTAGAGCCTGTCACTGCCAACGAGACCACAGTTACTTTGGCTCGACACAACCATGGCTTTGTATCAGTTGTCATCTTGTGTTCTCATTAATTTAAACCCCCTTTTAAAATTGCAGGGTTTAGGAATAAAACCAAGTTACAGACAGATTAAAGTCTTTAACTCTTAATTAAAGGTTTTCATTCAGCCATATGCATTCAGCCTCAGAATTTTTCATCCAGACTTCCCCATTGCCATGGAGAAAGAATGAGAAGAATCTAAAAATAAGTCTGATGCATCCACAGTCCCTCTGAGGTCAGGCATTGTCCCCAAGGAGGACACAGCTGTTGGTTTTTCTGTTGCTAAGCCTCTGTAGACAAAGACATCTTCTGGTTGAAATCCAGTGGGAAATAACTACCAAAAAGGACCCTAGGGTTGCTCCAAGTGACCCCACATTCCAGAAAAAAAAACCTCTCTCCTCCCCCTGCATTTTCTTTTCCCTAGTCCTATCCCCTCTCTGCTTTCCCTACCACAGCCCCCTCAATAGCATCTCAAGCTTTAGATACTGAAACTGAGAAACTTAGCTCCAAGGACTCTCTCTCTTCCTTTCATGCCTCACATCTATCCATCCACAACCTTTGTTAGTTTTATACAGGGATGAGAATGTAACTTCTGGTGTGTAATATAAAAGTTAGTCCCTGTTCAGAACTAAGACCAGGCATCACACAGCATCCCTGATCACCCCAACCTCACCAAACATCACACAGTATCTCCTACCACCTCCAGCCCAGCCAGGCATCACACAGCATCCCTGACCACCTCCAGCCCAGGCAAGTAGACACCTTCGTGGCATCATAACACCTTGCTGTGCCATTTGATCTCTCACTCCAAGCCTTATTCAGTCAACTGAGTACAAATGATATGCAGACATTTTCTATAGTGATTAACCTTGGCTGGTTCAGTGGGTATTTTGGGGGGAATTAACAGAGGAGGAAGAACCTCCCCCCTGAGTCAGCAGCCCAGACGGGAACAGTGATCTAGCACCTCTTGGACTAAATAAAATGTCTTATTGGCTACTTTATAACTTTCTGGAAAACACCCTTTTTTCTAACATAACAAACAGTAATGTGGAGTTTGCTGGTGTTGTTTGGTGGTGTTGGTGTTGTTTACTACTCCAACGTCCCTATAAAAGAAAAACCATGGTTTCTCCAACTTTATAAATGAAGGAACCAACTGAGTGACTTGGCCAAGGTTACACCCATTTTTCTTCCTGATAACTGATCGTTGTCATGTTGAGTTAGACAGACCCTTTATATTTAAGGGCTACTCTCTTTAGTGTCATATGTTCTGTATGCACAGCATGGGAATAATACCCTTGTTGCAGTCAGCTTGTGTTTCCCATCCAGCAGGCTGCAAACACTAACACAAATGAACATTTTATTTAGCCATGTCTATTGGTCACCTCTTGTATAACCAGTTATCTCCATACTGCATCATTAGCAAGCTAAACCCACAAATGTTTATTATTATGCCAATATTCTAAGATTCAAGGATATAGGAACAGTTCAACTAGATAGTTTGAGGTCTTTCATAAAGGTTCAGGCAGCCTCCATCTAGTCATCTCAAGACTGCATGGAGTTGAAAAATCTCCTTGTAAGCTCATTCATGTGGCTTGAGGCTTCCACAGTCACCTTCCGCGCTGTCTGTTCTCTAGAGACACTCAGGAAATAGCACCCAGCTTCCCCTCTTGGTTAACCAAAAGAAGGGGAGATAAAAGATCACTTGGAACAGGAACTGAATGCTTTCATAACCTAATATAACATGTCCTATATTCTGCCCTGTGCTGTTTTTTACACATACCAATCCTGGTACAATGGGCAGAGAAGGAATACCCACACAAGCAAGCAGGAATCATTTGGTGTGGTCTTAGAGACAGGATACACTGCTGGTCTATTCATATCCTCCATTAGTCCTGTGTTGTGGACACACAATCTTTTTTAGTTTCATTCTGTTGCTGGAATAAAATCCTACAACTGCACACTGAAGAAGTACAACAAGATTCATGAAAGAAGCTATCTGCAAGCTCAATAGCCAGCTTATCCTCATCCAACCCATGACTATCTGCCAGGGATGATGTCACCTGCAGAGGGCTAGGCTTTCCTTCATCGATTAACAATCAAGACAATTCCTCACAGACATGCCCACAAGTCAATCTGACTTAAGCAATGCCCAATTGAGGCATTTCCTCTCAGACTACGCTAGGCTGTGTCAAGTGTGTGGTTCACACTAACCAGGCAATCATGCCCCTCCTAATAACCACCCCACAAACAACGAGTCACCTGTAAGACAGAAGATATGTAAGGGCAAAGCAGAGCAG
This sequence comes from Mus musculus, assembly GCF_000001635.26. NCBI lineage: Eukaryota > Metazoa > Chordata > Mammalia > Rodentia > Muridae > Mus > Mus musculus. The sequence continues at coordinate 12,904,022 of NC_000082.6, forward strand.
TACACTCTGCGTCTCAGTACACTCCGCGTCTCAGTACACTCCATGTCTCAGTACACTCTGTGCTATTTGTACAATGGCAAAATACCTAATGATGCCTCTCTCAAGATACATCATGCCACTGAACAACACAGAACACACACAACCTGAATAGCACCTTTAGACAAGGAGAAAATTAGGTATAGACACCTTAATCTCAGAGCTGGATTCTCCAAACTAGAGTTGATGCCTTCCATAATTCCTCAAGCCCCAAGTTTACTTTGCATGCAACATGAAAGCCTCTACTTATTTTAAGCAGGAGAAGGGGCATTGTTTAAAGGATGTTGGCCAACTTATAAAAGCTCCAACATGGCTACAATGTTGTGGATTCAAAGGCTATGGGGAAGGTCCATTCCAAAAGGACATCACAGTTTGCATTCCCAACACCACCAACCCTGGGCAGCAGTGTGGCCTCTGGATTTCAATCATATTGTATGGTGGCAACTGCTTCAACTGCCTAGAGCCCATCCCGTATGTGCCTCCTTGAGGGAGTTTCTCATTTAAAGTCTAGGGCAGGAATACTTGGTTTCAGAGCCATTTGATCAGCCATTTGTGGGTCTGTTGTCCTAGGGGCGAGGACCACTGAGCCAACACTCTCAGGCTATGTAGAGAAAGCATGTTGTGCCTCATCTTTAGATGATTCTTTCAAACATAGGAGTGTCAAGTTGTCAAAAGGAACCAGAAAATCTCCACTACACCTACAAAGTATGGCCTATTGGAAACACAAGAGTCTGACGAACCTAGAAAGCTTAGCACCACTGACCATTGCTTAAGAAACTCCGAAGATGAAAAAGGGCCCACAAGGCTCTGCCTCCAGCCCCCTTTACTTTTCTCATCCCTGTGACTAAAATATCTGACAGAAGAAATGGGGAGGGAGGGTTTATTTTGACTTGAAGTTTCAGGAACTGATGCCCATCTTATCAGGGAGACCACAGTGAAGGCAGGGACATCTGTTCTGGTGGGAACCCTGGGGGGTGGAGGAGACATGGTTTGTGATCACTAGGAAAGCTAAGCTACTCTTCAGAGGCCCCAGCCCTAGAGACACACCTTCACCAAGGCCAACACCTCCAGAGACAGTGCCATCTACTGGGGGCCTCGAGTTCTAGAACATGAGCCTGTTAGGAGAACTTCACATGGAAACCATGAGACCACCAGAGGGTATCTTCTTCAGAGTGTGAGCATTTTCAGCAATTTTGTGAAGACTCTGAACTCTTTCTCAGTATAATAATTTTGTAGTAGATAAAATAAGATATGTTGTATTACAAAGGAACTTGATTGTATTGAAACATAGTTATAGAAGTGTTAAATAAGAGTGTGACAGTACAGCGTATATGCAATATGCATTACCCTTTATTAACACTCTGAAGACAAAAATGTAGCAACAAATCTAACAACTACTATAATTTCAACAGTGTGATGAAAAAGGGATATTGTGAGGTGCCACAGCAGCCATGGGATTAGACGGGGCTGTGCTAGCCACCGGTGACAACTGTGGGGATGAGAGAGGGCTGTGCTAACCACACAGTCATTTGCTGTCTACATTTGCAATCAAGGGAGCTCTGAAGTTCAGAGGGCAATGGATAAAATATTTCCTATGCATCTTAGAGAATCCTTTATATTCCTTCCAGAGCTGCAGGGACTGGCATGTTCATCGTTGGTTAGGAGCCCTGGAGCTAGACAGTGACTACTATGTCCAACACCCTAGCACTCTGGTTAGAGAATGAAACACAGAGTGCACAGGACAGCCAATGGAACTGAAAAACAAATCACAATTAATGGGGCCTAAAGGGGTGCAAAGTAGTTAGTCCTCTTATAGATGGGGTGGGATATTGGTGTGTGTGTGACTGTGAGTATGCCTACATGCACACATGTGCTTCCCATTATGAGACAGCCCTATACTTGCGTGAAGATGGCATGGGTGCTGGAGAGATGCCTCAGCGTATAAGAATGCTTACTGTTTTGGTAGAGAACCCAGGTTCAGTTTCCAGTATCAGATGACTCACAACTTCATGTCTCTATGATTGCAGGGTATTCAGTGCAATCTTCTCAGTCACCTGCACGAAGACACACACATTCACACACAATGCTCATATCACACAGACAGACAGACAGACAGACAGACAGACAGACAGACATGCAAATAAATAAACATGAAAGGCAGCATGCCAAAATGTTGCAGAAGAGTACATGACATCCGTCCCAGTCATTTCAGGACTACCTAGCAGATATCTCAGGACCTCCTCCAAGGCTGACTCAGCAGGTTTTACTGTTTCATTCCACAGGTGTATACATCAGACAAAGTATGGAAAGAGTAAAACACCTTGCTCAGGGTCACCAGGCTTCTAAGCAAAGGAGCTGACACCAGAGTCTGAGAACCTGGCTCTAAGGCCTGGGCTCGAGTCTCTCCTGACAGGCAATTTCTGTAATGAAAATGTTTAAAGCTCCACATGTAAGCAACTGAGAATAGCTGCATGTCAAGAGAAAGCTGGAGTAGTGTTCTTGTAAACCACTGACTCAACTCAGGGACAATAACTGGCAAAGGGATGGAGAAGGGAGAGAAGACCCCACACACTGAAACCATTTCACAATCAATGAGTGATTGCTTCTGGGTGAATCTCACAAGCAACATTGAATGGAATGGAATGCACAGCTTCCAATGTGCCATCACAGCCCTTAAACTAAAATGGTTTGTCACCTAGGTACACAATACTGTAGAAATGGAACAATGTATGTGGAGCTGAGAGAGGCTAGACTGGGGCTAAGAGCACCTGGACAAAGGTTTGATTCCCAGCATTCACATGCAGCTCACACCAGACTGTAACTCTAGTACCAGGAGAGTCAATGTCCTCTTCTGGCTTCCATGGGCACCAGTCACACATATGGTACACATACATACATACATACATACATACATACATACATACATACAGGCAAATCACTAATACACAGACAGTGAAATGAAAAGGAAAATATCAAACTAAAGAACATATATATATATATATATATGCATATGCAGATCTATTGCGCTGTCACAAGCTTGTTTAACACACATGCAGATGTGTGTGTGTGTGTTTGTGTGTGTGTGTGTGTGTGTGTGTGTGTGTGTGACCAAAATTAAGAGAGCACATAATGGATCTGGAAAAAGAGCAAGGATTTTTGTTATGTTGGTTGTTTTATTTATTAGGCAGTGTGGGAGCAAATCTCAGCTCAAATGCTCTTATGAGAATATTAGCAGAGAAAAGTTTGTTGAGAAAAACTGCCCACAGGATCTTTGATATTGTTTACATTTTGACAATGTCCCTTTTCTTTTGATTGATTGATTGATTGATTGATTGAGAGAGAGAGAGAGAGAGAGAGAGAGCATGAAATGCAACAAGGGAAAAGAGATCCACTGACGGGCGAGGAATGAGAAAGCTTCTGTGTGCCAGCAGTGTTCAGCACTGTTTCACTTCATGGCTATGATGGTCTTGCTGGTCATCTCAGCAATAGCTGATGTTCTGCCTGTGGATGATCCTTTTCTGAATGTGTTATACATAAAAGTTATAGCTGTATGAAGTCATCTTGTGAATATCCAAAAGGGGCAGAGCACCTAAAACCCAGGACCAAGCCATCCCTGCACCAGGGGTCACTCAGTGGGTTTACACTCCCATTCAGAGGCTACAGGCACCAGACAAAGGTGTAGCATTAGGTTCAAGACACACAGCTCTCTGGGGACATCTCAGCCTGTAGCATCCTCCGTGGTGGCTTTTGGAAGACAGCTGTTGGCATCATAGAAGCCAAAAAACAAACAAAAACAAAAACAAAAACACTGCCATATGTCTAGGCTCTCAAAGCACAAAGAAAGAAAAATGAGATTCTATGTGGCACTAAAGATCACATCAATTATCTTCTGAAATTTTGAGGAAGTCCTTATGAGTACCTTTAGTGGTTTATCTACCAGCCTCTCCCAAAGAGTGGGGAAGATTTCTAAGGATAAAGACATTGTTTCTACAAGTAGAATGGAAAGAAATAATTTAAATGTTTGGGAGAGAACCACAATGTAGAAATCAGAAGACCTGGTGCATCGGCTAGTTAGTGCTGCATAACAAACTGTCCCAAGTCTCAGAATCTCACAGTAAAGAGCGCTTCTCATTTCCTATAAGTCAGTTAGGTGGTTGGGCCGACCTGGGCAGGTCTCAGCTGACCTTCACTGCCACTTCATAGTCATCATCAGGATAGGTCATCTGAGGCTGACCGTCTTTGAGCCAGGGTCACATAACTATCATCAACCATCCTGCAGGTTAGCCCAGGATTTTCTTAGAATGCTCGGGGAAAAAATAAAAAACTCCAAGAGAAGGACTGGAGAAGTATCCAAAGTGTTAACTCATAACTGTCAGCTCTGCCAGGTTCTCTTGGCGAATGTAATTCACAAAGTGAACCCAGAATCAAGGACAAAGAAAATAGATGCTATGTCTTGGTGGATACTGGGAAGGAAAGACTCAGAGCCGTTTTTACAATTGGCACTTCACACCTGCAATATGGTTAAAACTTTTCTATAATAACTAGCTTCCTGGCCTGGAATTACTTCCACTCTTTGCATTTCCTCTGCTATGTTTATTTGTGAAATCAGAACATTCACCCAAATCAAGGCTTGGTGCTATGACTTGGCTAAGTGTTCCGCCTCTCCCCAGATACCAACATGTATTGGGAGGCGCTGCAGACCTGTAAGAGACAGAGCCTTTTAGAACATCCTTAAGTGACTGGAGATGGGAACCCTTGAAAGGAGTTCTCCCTCTTCTTCCCCCTCACCCTCCTCCTTTCTCTCACTCTCTGCTCCCCTCTCTATGCTGCCTCAAGAATAAGCACTTGTCATCATCACTCATGACAGGATGTGCAGCCTGTATTGGGAGCCTCAACAGATGACAGAGTTGCCTGATGCTGAACATGAGTCTCCAGAACCATGGCCAAAATGGTTTACATCATTTGTAGCATGTGTCAATTTTTGTTGCTGTGGAAGTGACAGGAAAGTTGGCACAACACAACCAATCAATCACCTGGTTAGCCAATGAAGTTTCACTGGACACCTGTTTGCTAACACCTTGCCTGCGGATGCTTTTGTACTAATAGGACAGAGTTGAATAGCTATGACAGAGACCACATGACCAGCAGAGCTTAAGTTATTTCGTTCTTGGCTTTTTACATAAGTTTTTGGGCCCCAGGAAAAGAGGAGTCCTTGGGTTCCCTTTGATTACTGATAGCATCTGCTCCGAGCTCTCCCATGAGTTTTGTAGCTACAGGTACACTCTGGTATGTGGCATTTCCGTGAAATGCCTCAGGCTCTGTGACAGGAGGCAATACAGAAGCATGGACATGCTGGGGGATTCTGGAGCCTACCTTGAACAGCAGCTCAGCAGCTCTGTGATGTGGGTCACTGTGTGCCAGTGATAACTTATTTTTCTACATACAAAAATCACAAGATGGTACCTCTCCCTCACAGAGCTCTCCATGGTGGCATGAAATGGTTGCTTTGAGGGGACACTGGGATAACTGTCTTTTTGAATACTGAGGAGGCATTAGTTCAAAAATGAAAAAAATTACTTCTTCAGTATCACCCAGCTGATCTGAGTCCTGGCTCCTGAATCCTAGTTCAATATTTGCTTCATGTCTGTGAAGATGCTCAAGAAATAATGGAGAAGGCTGGAAGAAAGGCTCAGTTGGTAAAGTGCTATTGCACTTTATGGGTACGGGGAGCTGAGTTTAAATTTCTAGCACTATGTAAAAGCCCAGCACATGGAAGAGGGGATGGATATCTGGGCAAAGGCACTTGTCACACAAGCCTGATGACCCAGTTCAATCCCTGGAACCCATGTAAAGGTGAAAGAAGAGAACCAGTTCCACAAACTTGTCTCCTCACCTCCACATGTGTGCTGTGGCATGTGTATGCCCACACTCATGTATCAGTCCCACACATAATAATATTTTAATAACTCATGTACAGTGTCACGTGTCTATCATTCCAGAATGGTGCAGGGAGCAGAGGCAGCAGAGGGGCTCACTAACCAGCCAGCCAGTCTTGGCAACTAGTGGAGTCCAGGTTCGATGAGGGACCTCTCAAAAGAGAAGAGAGCAATGCAGAGTCACACACACACACACACACACACACACACACACACACACACACACGGGGTCAGGGGGGAGAGAGGCCACCCACCACTCCATCACTGAGGAATTAGAGAAGAGACATAAGTAGATAGAAAGGTAAATGTTTCCCTCTCTGGCCAAGAAGCTGAGCATTGGACATCGATGAGAAGGTGGAAGAGTATGGGGAGCAGAAAGAAAAATGAAGCCATTGAATACCCGCTGTCAAGTCAGCCTGCCCCCTTCTGGCTCCTGCCACTGCAAGCAGAGACATTCCAGTTTGTAGGGGGAGAGAAGGAAATCAGAGCCAAGAGTCCATGGGGACAGGAGAGGAACTGGGTTCAGTACTTCCTGGACTCATGAAGGTAGAATTCATAACAACACCTCTTGGGGTGTTCTTGGGGGGCCACTCACACTCTTCAAAATATTTCCACACACCTCACGCCCTCCTGTCTCCAGAAAATCAGCTCTAGCTCCTTCCAAGCAGGGGCAGCTCCTGGCAGACACACAGATGGCTCCAGCTTCATAGCCAATTTACCTTTCCAGGAAAATGCTTCCACCTTCTGCAAAGGACACAGAAAAGAGTGTACAAAGAAGAAGATTGTGACCTTATTTTTTCCCCTGAATTAACACCCAACATTTCATCTCTGATGATCTGAGTTTCTAAAAAAGCATTTGAATGGCTGGTGTGGGAGGTGCCTTTCAGCACAGTGCTCCAGAGGCACAAGCAGGAAAATCTCTGTAAGCTTGGCACCATCTTTGTCTAAATAGAGACTTCTAGGCAATCAGAATGCACAGTGAGACGCTCTAAGTAAGGAAGAAGGAAAGAAAGAAAGAGAGAAAGAAAGAAAGAAAGAAAGAAAGAAAGAAAGAAAGAAAGAAAGAAAGAAAGAAAGAAAGGAAAGAAGGAAGGGAGGAAGGGCGGAAGAGAGGAAGGAAGGAAGGAAGGAAGGAAGGAAGGAAGGAAGGAAGGAAGAAAGAAAGAAAGAAAGAGAAGGAGAGAGAGAAAAGAGAGAAAGGAAGAAAGGGAGAGAGAGGAAGGAAGGGAGAGAGAGGAAGGAAGGAAGGAAGGAAGGAAGGAAGGAAGGAAGGAAGAAAGAAAGAGAAAGAGAAAAAAGAGAGAAAGGAAGAAAGGGAGAGAGAGGAAGGAAGGAAGGAAGGGAGGAAGGAAGGAAGGAAGGAAGGAAGGAAGGAAGGAAGGAAGAAAGAAAGAAAGAAAGAAAGAAAGAAAGAAAGAAAGAAGAAAGAAAGAAAGGGAGAAAGAAAGAAAGAAGGAAAGAAAGAAAGGAAGGAAGAAAGAAAGAAAGGAAGAAAGAAAGAGAGAGAAAGAAAGAAAATATATTCAAATGGAACATAGTGGGAACACACAAACATATTATATTTTCACCGGATATACGTGTTTAAGAAAATCAAAGTAGATTACTCTGATGAAAGTTGTAGGACAGGGATCATGGCCCCCACCATGATTGAAGAGTCATGACCAAAGAGCGCACAGGCACTGGTTCATGATTTTGATATGTGTTTCCCAGTTGGTACTTAGGGATGGCTTTGGAGTCTAAATCCGAGTTGGCATAACTGCCTCTAGTGAGTCCTCCCAGAATAAACCTACACAGACAAAGATTCATTGCAGCTCACAGTTTTATCCTATCACTCATGAGATTACAGGGCCTGGCCTTTGAAGGTCACTGCCAGGCCACTGGATCTCATTACACTCTCGGTTTCTGCCTCTGCTGCAACCCCCACGACCATGGTCTGAACTGCCTCCCCTGTCGTGGTGGAATGAAGTCCCATCAAAAGAGTGAGCTCTAAGCGCATGAAGGCCTGGGGTCACCAAAACGTGGGAGGTGAGGCTTAGAGGATCAGTAGTTCAAAGTCATGATCAGCGACATAGAGAATTAGAGGCCAGGCTGCATGATATAAGACTTTCTTCTGGAAGGAAGTCTGGTCACAACACTGCTAGAGAAACATATGAGAAGAATAAAAATTAATTCGTACACACACACAAACACACATACACACAACACACACACTCGCATTCATGCTCACACACCTCACCTTAGAAAAAGATATGCCTTGAATTCTCCTGAGTTCTTTGGCTGGTTGTAGTCTGCCTCCTATTGTTGTATAGATGGTGTATCCATTCTATGTTGCTGTGTAACAATCTTGCAAAAATTCAGAACAATAATTGCTCATTGCATTCACCATTCTGAGAGTTGGGTATTTGAGCTGGCCTCTGTTGGAAAGTTCTTCTGTACCTGGGAGACTTGATTGACATTTAATGTGACTCATGCATGTGCCTGTGATCAATTAATAGCTGATTGGGGTCTCCTGGAGATGATTTTACTCCTGTGGCTACGACAGAAGCAATGAGGGCCTATGACCACATGTGTCCCATTAACAATTATGCTAACCTGGACTTCTTTACATGGTAGTAGAAAATTCCAGACAATAATGAGAAAGCTACAAGAATTCTTCAGGCCTACAGCTCAGAACTGATACTATGATTTTCATTTCTTTCTGTTGGTTAATTCATGTGGCTGTCTATCATAGCAAAGAGAGACAAACCATTCCCCTTGAAAGGTGCATAACAGCCAGTCTCTCACGCTACTTCAGAGACACAAATCCACTTTCCAGAAGAGAATTCCACTTTTTGGAATTCTCAACTGCCTGGTGAGTAATGAGGCCACTGTTAGCCTCTAGGTGCCAAGGAGATGAGAACTTTGTGTGTCCAGGTCCTGCTTTTCTGTACACACTCCATAAAGACACATGGCATACTAGACTGACTCAACTGCTTCCTGCCATACCTGCAAAACCCAAAAACAACTGAACTCTTTCATCAAAGCGCATATCCCTGAATCCCCACTCATGACATTGCCTGAGATGGAATCCTTATCTCAATAAAAAAGAGAAAATGATCCAAGCCCAAGCATTCATGTCGCTCTTCTTGTCCAGCTGCTCCAAGTGCCTGCCACATTACCCTGCCATGGTGGATGGGACCTGAACCAAGTCCATAAATCCCTTGTTTCCTGTGGTTGTTTTTGTTATTTTTAGCACAGCAAGAGAACTGTAACTAAGACATTAACCCATTTAATCACTATGATGACTCTATGAAGTAGGCACTTCTTCTGTCCTTATTTCCCACAGGAGGCAAATTAACTCCCTGGAGATCAGTGGCTCAGCCACAACCAAACAGCCATAGTGTCGAAACTAGGATTCAAGCCTAGACATTCTGGCTCTCAAAAGTGTGTGCTAGCCACCATACTTAGCTCATATTTAACAGATAGGTTTCCCCAGTGACAGAGATTCCAGAGGCAATGTTTGGGATGCTGTAAAGTCTGATCTATATTTAATGGAGGAAGTACGTTCAAAGCAATATCTGCTGCAGACACACGACAGGAAACCAGTGGGATGGATCTGTGGTGTCTTCAGCCTGCTTCTAGGTCACTTCAGATGGAAAATACATGATCGCAGAAGAATCCTCTATGCAGGGCTGGCCTTGTGCACCTACGTATTAAAGACGCCATCTGACCTCTTGTTATCCTGGCATATCTGATGCTGCTGCACAAACCCCACCTGCACCACTTAGTCTGACCTCAAAGTGGATTTAAATCCACAACTACACTGTGTCCTGGGTTCTCCCCCAACCCTGCCATATAACACATCCAGATAGTAGTTTTCCTTCCCTCTACTCCACCCAGTCCCATTCCCCACCCTCCCCACTCACCCTGTTTCCCTTCAGAGTTTTGTTTTTTTTTTTCCAATCACTTTTCAGCAAGAACAAGGGATGCTCTGGGAAAGACGAGCCGCATCTATCTCATAACACTCCATAAGCCTGGGTGCCAGCTTATCTCTTCCATTGCAAACTTTAGCCTACAAAGTATGCCATATTCAAAACCTTTAAGGTTTGTGAGCCAGATACACCTGGGCTTCAGTCCTAGCTCTCTTGTTCACAGGCTGGGTGGAGGACTTTGGATAAAATTCTCAACTTTTTACACCCTCCTATGCAAAAAAAAAGGGGGGGGGATATTATAAGAATTGAAGAAAGTACCACTGCTGGAGCCTATACCAAAAGAATTTTTAAGAAATATTCCTTTCTTTTCTGTCCTTTCAAACCTTTCAGGCTATTTCAAGCTCTCTCAGCAAGCATAGGTGTGTGTTATGAACCCGCTTGCTTATGGATTAATGCTAAGGGGATCCAAGACTTCTCTCTGCATGTTCCCCTTGGACCCTCCTCCTCTCCATTTTGATTCAGCTCAAAATAACTGAACTTGGAATGAACCAGTTGGAATCTCTTTGAATCCAGCAGCTCCACAAAGAAGATTAAAACCTTAAACCCCACAGCTGTGGGATAGTCAAAACCAGATTCTGCCTGGATACTTAGGCACTGTGTATTTTTCTAAAATCTTAAAAACATGTGGTTTAATGATTTCTATTTTTAAATTGTTTTAAGTCATACATGCAATCTTTTTTCTGACTAAATAGAATGAAAGAATTTGAAATGATAATTCTCGTTTCTGTCCCCTTAGCTAGCTAGTTTCAAAATAAGAGTACTAACCAGAGTCTTTAAACTGTTTTTATTAATTCTCTAAGACCTCTGTTCAAATGCATTTTGAGTGTGTTCATCCATCCCCCTGACTTCATGTGCTCTTTTTATTGACAATTTGTTTGTGTTGTGCATGTGTCTGGGCATGGTCATGCACTGAAGTCTAATTATTTTCTTCTAAATCTTAACACACAATTATGTTTACTCCAAGTCAACACAAGAATTATCAATATGGTTTTAGATAAGTGTGAAGGCCTAGGTAAAAGGTTAAGGCCTAGGTAATTGATACCTGACTAGTCTGCCATTTTGAGCTGTTACTAATGTCACAGGGACACTTTCTCACATGTCATTACCGCTGTTACTAAGAAATTTTCTCATGTCCAAGTTGCTTGCATATTCTGTTATATTCTATGCTCTTGGAAACCAATCCCAACAGAAGTCAGTTAGAACTGCTTTGTATAGTTAACCACCATAAGTTTGGACCTCAACCAACCACCCAGCAGCACTTCCTGCACCTATGTGCGAGCTATTATGGTATGTATGTGCTGCATAAGTTGTCCTGGGATGAACAACATAAGAGAGACACCCGCACCAATATAAGAAACTATTTGGAGTAAGATTTCTATTTTGAGTAGGTGTCAAGTAAAGTTTAAGTTCCCAAGACCTCCCTGGGAACTGACATCCTACTTGTTAGAAAGAAACATGTCATGGGTAACTGACATCCTGGTTGGCAAATTAAGACATGAAGGTTAAGCAAGTCCCATCCTGGTAGATAAGTTAGAACATGAATATTAGAAAAGGCAAGTCCCCCAAAATAGTTGAATATCCCAACCAATGGGATCAGGATAAGTACAAAGACATGTTCCTAAGGAAATCCCCTATCCCTAAATCCTGATTGGTGGAATAACTTGTAACAGATGTTTGTAGATCTCAAGCTTTAAGAGCCCTGTAGGATCTTAACTCAATGTCAAGGTTTAGCTCCCAGGTCTGGATGGTGGCCCTGATCTATTGGTCCTGTGGTGTATGTTCAATAATCTATCCTTGTCTGTCTGAAATCAGTGTTCATGCCATTTGTGAGGTGACTCTGGACCCCAACAAGGTACAATTGTAAGACTGTTCCTTGCATAGATATAAATTTAAATATGAATATACAGATTTAGAGTCTTACCTAAAGGAAACTTACTATGTCTTATGGCTTCAATACAATACATTCCCCAAAGCCATGTATGTTGAATACTTGGTCCTCGGGTCATGGTACCATTTTAGAAGATTCTGGAACTTTAGGAGGCAGAGCCTCTTTGGGGAAATAAGTCACTAGGGAAATGCCTCTGAAGGCTGTGCCTGGTACCTGGTAATTTCCCCTGTTTCATTCACTTCATGATCCCTCTATGTGATCCCATTACCATGATGTTGGGCCTGACCACAAGACCAAGAAGTCCACAAGGTAAGTATATTTGCCTCTCCTGGAATCTATTATGTACAGTAATGCGCTGATATGGAGATTTCTCTGTCACTCACTCTCTCTCCATAGATAAACAGGCAGATGATGGATGGGTGGATGGATGGATGGATAGATAGATAGATAGATAGATAGATAGATAGATAAGCAGGCAGATGATGGATGGGTGGATGGGATAGATGGATAGATAAATGATAGATAGATAGACAGACAGACAGACAGACAGACAGATAGATAGGAAGATAGGTAGATAGATAGATAGATAGATAGATAGATAGATAGATAGATAGATAGATAAGATTTAAAGAGAAACCTTGTGGAAGATGTGCTCCTTTTTGAGAGTTTAGAGGATAATCTTAACACCACAGCAAGATGGCAGCACCATTTGGTCACCTCCTCTGTTCATCTCCACATTGAGGAACATAATTTAATGGAACATTTCTACCCCTTCCCACTTCTGGTGTTAAACCCTGTAGTGGCTGCGTTATTGATAAACCCAGTGCTATGACTCTCCTAGCTTGACTATTTCAGAACTTGATGGGGAAACATGGCCCGCCATGTCTTCTCCCCCACCAAATCTAGCAACATAAATACTTGGGAACACATTGAACACCAAATGCCAGAACCTGCTGTAGTATCAGGAAAACAACAACAACAACAACAATAACAACAACAACACAGTCCAGAGCTCAAAGGACTGGATGCAGAGCACAACTTATTGTTGGACCTGCAGATACTATTTGCTCAAAAAATAAATGGTTTGCCCATGGCAAAACCCTGTACTCCACCAAACTGAAAAATCTTTAAAAAGTGGATAACTTTTTCAATTGGTACTACTTCCAAAGTTAAGACAAAAATCATATAAACAATTTAAGTACACCTATAGTCCCTAGTAAAATAGGAGCAACTATTAAAATACTATAAACCAAAAGAGGCCAGACACTTTTAGAAAAAAAATTCTACCAGATTTCCAAAGAATTAATGTCAATGCCCCTCAAATTATTTCACAAAATAGAAACAAAAGGGACATGGCTTGACTTATTTTATGAGGCCACAGTTATCCTAGTACCAAAACTACATAAAAACTCAATAAAGAAAGAATTACAAACCAATTTCCCTCATGAATATTGATGCAAAAATACTCAATAAAATACTTGCAAACCAAATCCAAGAATACATCAAAAAAGATCATCTGCCATAATCAAGTAGGTGTCATCTCAAAGATTCAAGGAGTGTTAAATATATGAAAATCAGGAAATATAATCCACCATATAAATAAACTGAAAGAAAATACAAGTGATCATCTCGTTAGATGCAGGAAAAGGCTTTTTGCCAAAATACAAAACCTCTTTATGATAAAAGTCTTGGAGAGATTGGGGATACAATGGACATAGCTAAATATAATAAGGGCAATTAACAGCAAGCCTTTAGGCAATATCAGACTAAATGAAGAGAAACTCAAAGCAGTTCCACTAAAATCAGGAATGAGATAAGGTTGTCTACTCTCTCCATGTCTATTCAATATAGTATTTGAAGTTTTAGTTCAAGCAATAAGACAACTGAAGGAGATCAAGGGATACAGATTGGAAGGAGGAAGTCAAATTATCATTATTTGCAGATAATATAGTAGTATATAAAAATAACCTTGAAATTCCACCAAGAAATTCCTACAGCTAATAAACACTTTCAGCAAAATACCTGGATATAAAATTAACTCAAAAAATCAGTATCCCTCCTATACACAAATGAAAAGCAGACTGATAAAGAAATCAGGGAAACAACACATTTTGCAAAAGCCTCAAATATCATAAAATATCTTGGAGTAACTCTAAATAAGCAAGTAAAGGACTGGTATAATTAAAAACTTTAAGTCTCTGAAGAAATAAATTGAAGAAGATATCAGAAGATGGAAAGATCGCCCATGTTTATGGGTCAGTAGGATTGACATAATAAAAATGCCCACCCAACCAAAGCAATCTACAGATTCAAAGCAATTCCCATCCAAATTCCAACAAAATGGTTCATAGATCTTGAAAGGACAGTTCTCGACATCATATGGCAACACACACACACACACACACACACACACACACACACACACCAGATAGCTAAAACTACACTGAACAATAAAAGAACTGTAAGGGGTCTCACCATTCCTGATCAAGTTATACTATAAAACTATAGTAATAAACATAGTAGGATATTGTCATGAAAATATAAATATTGGTCAGTGAAATCAAACTGAAGACCCTGACATAAATCCATATGCCTATGGACAACTTTTTTTAAGGAAGCCAAAAATACACATTGGAAAAAAGACAACATCTTTTTAAAAATGGCTTTGGACAAAAGAATGCAAACAGATCCATATGAATCACCCTGCACAAAACTCTACTTTAAATAAAATGAAGATCTCAACATAAAACTAGGTGCACTGAACATGACAGAATAGAAAATGGAGAAATCGGCACAGGAGAAGACTTTCTGAGCTTACAGAATAGCATTAACACAGGCACTAAGGTCAACAATTAATAAATGGGACCTCATGAACCTGCAAAGCTTCTGCATGGCAAAGGACACATCAATAGAACAAGGTTACAGCCTACTGAGTGGGGAAAGTCTTTACCAAGTTCACATCCAGTAGAGGACTAATACCCAAATTATATAAAGAACCCAAGAAACTGGATATTTAAAAAAAAACAAGTATTTTAATTTAAAAATTGGGTACAGATCTTATTAGAGGAATCTCAAACTGTCAAGAAATATTTAAAGAAATGTTCAACATCCTCAGCCATCAGGGAAATGCAAATCAAAATGACCCAGAGATTCCATCTTACACCTGTTAGGGTAGCTGAGATCAATAACACATGTGACAGCTCATGTGGGTAAGGATGGAGAACAATGGGAATACTCCTCCATTGTTGGTAGGAGTGCAAACTTGTGAAACAACTCTGGAAATCAATATGGTAGTTTCTCAGAAAATCAGGAATTAATCTACCTCAAGACCCAACCATACTCCATCCTACCACAAGGACACTTGCTCAACCAAGTTCATTGTGGGTTTACTCATAATAACCAGAACCAGAAACAACTTAGAGATCCCTTAACAGAAGAATGGATAAATAATATGGTTTACAATATGGTTTACAAACAGTGGTACATTTACACACTGGAGTATTACTAAGTGGTTAAACTTTTTAAAATGATATAATGAAACTTGCAGACAAATGGATGAAAGTAGAAAAAAATGATCCGGGGCAAGGTAACCAAGACACAGAAAGATAAATACTTTATGTATTCACCTATAAGTGAATATTAGCCATTAAATAAATTATATAGCCAACCTACAATCTGTAGACCAGAGATGTTAGGTAAAGAAGAGGGGTCTAGGTGGGACACATGCATCTCCCCAGGAAGGGAAAACAGGATAAACTCTATGGGTGAACTGGAAGCAGATAATCCAGGACAAACCAGGTCGGGGAGTATGATGGAAGGAGAGAGTGCAGGTAGAGATCTGCTACTGGGGGCATTTAGGGAGTGTAGTAGAGACCTTGGGCAGTGGAAGCTTCATGGAATCTATGAAGCTTGTCCTAATGAGAACTCCTAGTAATAGAGGATACAAAGTCTCAACTGGCCATATCCTGTAGCCAGGCAAGGCTTCCAGTGGTAGATCTAGGTTGCATTCATTTGAGGTGTTAGCCAAGGAGGTTCCATGAAAACCTGCAAGAAGTCCAGGCTGATGCTAAGACAAAAGGTTGCTCTCTGCAAACTGACAGCAGGGGTTCTATTGCCAAAGATAACATTCACACAACTCATTAACCATGGCGAAGTCAAGATGGTGCCTACGTGGAGCCTTCATTCCTGTCGTCTATCCCTTTGATGCAGGAAGGTACTTTCCAGGCTACCAAAAGTAAGACACAGACAACAACCCAGTCACAAAACCTTTGACCTACAATCTGGCCTGCCTGCAAAATATACTAGGGCAATGGTGGCACAGAACTTGTAGGAGTGGCCAACCAATGTTTGACTTGTCTTAAGGTCCACTCCATGATAAGGAACCTATACTGGGCACTGCTTGGATAACAGAGAACCAGAGACTAAATAGTTCAGAGACCTAGTATAAAATCAAATGTCTTAAAAACAAACAAACATTTAACAACAACAAATGATTCTTAATAATATTCTGCTATACTTATAGATCAGTGCCTTATCCAGTCATCATCAGAGAGGCTTCCTCCAGCAGCAGACAGAGACAAGTGCAAAGACCCACAGCCAGACATTACTTGGAGAGTGGGTGTCTAGATAGGAGGACCCCATCAAATTCCTCCCCTGTGAGCTCAGGGAATCCCATAGAAGGGGAGGTGGAAAGACTGTAAGAGTCAGAGGGGATGAAGGACAGCAGGAGAACAAGACCCCCTGAATAAACTAAGCAAGGCTCATATGAGCTCACAGAGACTAAAGTATCAAGCACAGGCTCTACAGGAGTCTACACAGGTCATGTCCTCTGCACACATAGTATAGCTATTAGGTTAGTATTTATGTGGGACCCCCAAGCTATGAGAATGAGTGGGTTTCTGACTCTTGTTCCTGCTCATAGGACTTTTTTCCTCCTGTTGGGTTGCTGAGTCCAACCTCAATATGGAAGTTCTTGCTTCATCTTATTATATTTTGTCATATTTGGTTATTATCTCTTAAAAGCCTGTTCTTTTCTAATGACAGATAGAAAGTGAGTGGATCTGGAGGGGAGGGGAGGTAGAAGGAGAAACTATAATAAGAATATATTGTATGATAAAAGAATCTATTTTCAATAAATAAAAAATGTTTTAATGATCAGCTAAAGATTATTTTCAGCCAATACTCAGCCGATTTATAAACTTGCATAAATGTCAAGCTGCAACAGGCTTTCTCTTCCACTCCTGATGATAAGTGGCGAATAGAGAACAGTCACAAAAGTATAACCAATGCTGGCAATGATTCAGGGGAAAGAAAAGCCCTGGGTATCCCGGATGGCAGTAGAAACTCATCCAGCCACCTTGAAAGTCAGGAGGAAGGTTCCTCAGAGATCCACAGGAGTCATAGCCTGCACAGCCACATTGACTGCTACAGTATTAATAAGAGTCAACTTGTGGAGTCTGCATAGGTGGCTGTAAACGCACAAGTAGATATAGAAAAAGGCGGTGTGTGCCCATGATGCAGTATGATCAGCCATTAATAACAAGTGGAATTATGTCACAGGCAGAGGAATGTGTGGGACTGCACCATGTAGGGCACAGTGAGTCAGATCCAGGGAGATGCATGGGAGGACATAAATGAGGCGAATTATTAGGGTGTAGATAGGAAAGGGTAAGATATAGGGTAAATATGATTAAAATATTATATGAATGTATAATTCATACAACTTCATACAATTAATATGTGCTAATAAAAGAAAATGGGAAAATGAAAAGTTCAATCTCTGGTCTACTTCTTATGAGAAAGATCAAAATCAGGTAACTTTAGCCCCCGATAAAGAGAACTCCCCCCAGCTAGGGGGAGACATTTTTCTCTGACATTTCTAGGGCTTCCTTTGTTGAGACCAAATTGGAGTCCTGTAACCTGGATCGTGACTGTCAATGGCAGTTTTTCCTTCGAAATTTTCACAAGAGATCTTATGTCCTCCCCGACTCCCAACATCTGAAGACTCAGTCCAATTTCCCCAGACTTGCCATCGGCTAGTCAGACATCCTTAGTTCTGTGAGTCTTTCCTTGTGGCTTCAGGGGGATGTTGTGCGTATGTCTGTGGGGGTTTAGACCAAAGGTTCTCAACGTGTTGATCACTCCCCCTTTGGGAATCCAGTGATTCTTTCACAGAAGTCACAGATCAATATTTACATTACAATTTATAATAGTAACAAAATCACAGTTATAAAGAAGTAACCACAATGTGAGGGACTATATGAAAGGGTTGCAGCTTTAGGAAGGTTGAGAACCACTTTTGCCACCACCATGATATAAGTTCCTCTGCCAATATCTTCCCCTTAGAAACACACATGACTCAAGGTGAGCATGAGGCTCCCACCTGCAAAATCAGGTGCTGTGTTGGCAGAGGACAGAAATTTCCTGAGCTCAGAAATTCAAGAATGCCCTGAGCAGCAGAGAGAAGGGGTGAGGGTAGGGGGTTAACATTTTAAAAATTGTGGTTCTCAGAGCTAAAACATGCTCTTATTTTTTCAAGATAAACCTGGTCAGCATGAATTATTGGCAACAGAATGGAGGTGTGGTCGTGAAGACACTGATTTAAAACTACAAACTCATGCAGTCCCAGGACTTCCCCCAAGATATCACAAAAGAGACTGTGGGAGCTTGCTGCTGTGCTTCCTCAGTGGCCAATCTAGTAAACCATGACAGGGAAAAATTAAGTCAGCTGGCTGCCCCCGCCCCCACCCCCGGGCCCCCGGGCCTCCAGATACACAAAACACACAGGTTTGTTTGCACATCCAGACGAGAGAGAGAGAGAGAGAGAGAGAGAGAGAGAGAGAGAGAGGAGAGAGAGGGAGAGAGAGAGAGAGAGAGAGAGAGAGGGAGAGAGAGAGAGAGAGATCAGAGAATTTGATTTGCTAGGCCGGTGGTGTTGCACACCTTTAACTCCAGCATTTGGGAGGCATAGGCAGGATGATCTTTGAGTTCAAGGACAGCCTGGTCTACACATCAAATTCCAGGACATCCAGGGGCTGAAGAGAGAAACCCTGTCTCCAAATCATCACCATCACCACCATCATCATCATCATCTGAGATTTCACTGACTATGGCTTTCTCACAAAAAATATAAAAATCCACACCTGTTTCACTGTGCAGATGAGTTCATGAACAACATGGTCACTCTGAAATGCTTCCCTGTCCCCACCAGTATCAGCTTGCTTGGTCCACGCATGTGGCTCAGTTTGTCTCCCCACATCAAGCTTGCAGAACTCTAGCCTAGGTGAAACTTCTCAGTTTGCCCAGGTAAGTAATATGGTCCATATTAAACAACCAGAAACTACAAATCCATGTTCCTGTGCCCAGGAAGTCAAAAGCTCATGGAGAACAGGCATGCTGTCATCTTTGGTCCCGTTGCCCACCAGAGTACCCAGCTAATAGGAGGTGCATAACACATTCCTGCTAAGTGAATGAATGCAGCCATGCTTTTAGAAACATAACCGTGGCACCCAACACCAGAGACGAAGTCTCTGGATGTAACAACAGAAATAAGTTACATGTCTTGCCTTGCTTGGTAGAAGCCAATAGGATGCAGGTGCCATTAGCACTCAGACAGATCTAAGTTGGCTTCTAGAAGAATGGAATGGTTTCTAAAACCATCCATCAGTGGCTTAGTCCTTTCTTCAAACTCAAGAGCAGCCCATTAGAATTTGCTGGTCACAAAGGTCACCACTCTTGATTATTCTCAAGTTGAATTTATTTCCAAATTCTGATAAAAGTTCAGGGGCCCTTTTGGCTAACAACTGTTCAGCACCTCTAAATTAATAGGCAGCATGCTATTTCATAGAGAGAAAAGGAGTCTGAAGTTAATGGGACATTACCTTTAATGTCATCTCACATTTGCACCGTATGTTGTCTGTTCTCAGCCAAGCCTTCCCTTTGGAGATCTCTCATCGTTCTTCAGCTCCAGTGTCACCTTTCCCTGGGGTCTTTCCTGGTCACGCTGTTATTATGTCCTCATGCAAGAAGTCCCCGAATCTTACCTATGCACATGTACATGCATGTGTATGCATGGTGCATGTAACTGTGCATGCATGTGGAAGATAGAGGATAAGGTTAGGTGCCCTGCCCTATCACTGTCTATTCTCTCACTAAACCTGGAGCTGAGGAGGGAATCGAGAGCTCCAGAACTCTTCCTAACTACATCACTCTCCCGTACAGTCCTGGGGGTTATCTGTGGCCACAGCCAGCTTTTTACATGGGCACTGAGAATTCAAACTCGAATCTTCATGCTTACACAATATGTGCTCCTACCTGCCAAGCATCTCCCAGCCCCATGTTTTAGTTTCCTGGCAATGTTCACCTGTGCCTGAAGTTGTGTGTTCAATTGATCACTTGTTTGTACTTTGCTCCTGCCCTCCTAACTGTTGAAATTCTCAAATGCTTCCTCCATGCTCAGACCTCCAGCAGGCACACTGTTGAAGCTATATAAATATTCATGGGAAGAATGAATGACCAGATGTCTTCCACAGTAGGCAGAGCTAGCTGACAAACACCTTCAGTGGTAAACAGTCTATTTCAACCCAGGGTTCTGTAATGGGAACTTCCAAGAGATCTCTCCTTCCTCGGTGGTAAGCACATACCACGCAACTCTGATCAATGATCATCAAAACTGGCATACGGAGGAGAGTTCAGCAGGGCTTACAGTTATGCTACACAGTATGTTGCGATCACTTTAAGGGGAACAGATACAAGGAAAGGAAGTGTTCATTGCCAGCAAAAAGGGGATATCCCAGTTTAGGGAAATGCTCTACCTTACAGTGTTTCTGGACAAAATGAAGCAAAGAACAAACGGGCGACAACAGGTATATGATGGAGATTCAGGCTCACATTCCTCCGTACTCTTTCTCTTCCTACTTTGAAAGACAGGCTTCTAGACTGAACCTTCAGCAGCTCAAAGGGTATACAGCACTGTGTATCTGATAAATCTCCACCCTCGGCCTTTGGGGAGAACAGAGGAGGTGTTTGGGGTAGATGGTGAAATGCCACATAGTCATCTTCGAAAATAGCAAGAACACAGATGGGTGCATATCAAATGTGCCTCAAGCACATGACTGGGCCACCTCCCTTCTCACCCAGCCAAACATCCATCTTTTAAAAGCTGCCAAATATAATTGTCCCCTGACAGCTTTCCACCTCCCGGCTGGGGAGAGAGGGTCTTGAAGGCCATCTGAATGTTGAGATACTTCTAGAAGGACCTTGGAATATCATGAGTTGTCTGCCTTTAAAAACAAACTGCTGTATAGAAGACCTCTATTTATCTGGGGAGGCCGTTAGAGATGGGTGATGAAATGGGGGTACACAAGAGAAGCATAAGGGAGCAGAGGCTGTTGGTCACAATGTCAGGTTAGAATAGATAAGGATGCTGCATGGAGAGCCTGGCACGAGGAAGAGAATGAGGAGGATGAAGTGTCGTCTCAGTCAGGGTTTCTATTCCTGCACAAACATCATGACCAAGAAGCAAGTCGGGGAGGAAAGGGTTTATTCAGCTTACATTTTTCCACATTGCTGCTGATCACCAAAGAAAGTCAAGACTGGAACTCAAACAAGTCAGAAAGCAGGAGCTGATGCAGAGGCCATGGAGGGATGTTCTTTACTGGCTTGCTTCCCCTGGCTTGCTCAGCCTGCTCTCTTATAGAACCCAAGACTACCAGCCCAGAGATGGTCCCACCCACAATGGGATCTTCCCCCTTGATCACTAACTGAGAAAATGCCTTACAGTTGGATCTCATGGAGGCATTTTCCCAACTGAAGCTCCTTTCTCTGTGATAACTCCAGCTTGTGTCAAGTTGACACACAAAACAAGCCAGTACAAGGGCAAAAGGAAGAAGAGGAAAAAGTGAAGAGGAGGGGGATTGAGGGGAGAAGGAAGGGTGTGTTGGTGGGTGCATATTGGGAGAGTGGAGCTAGAATACCATCTCCCCACTCCTTACCATAGAACTGAGAAGATATAAACTTTCTATTACCAGACCCCCACACTCTGCTCACAGCAAGATATTAATTCTTTCTAGCTCAGGTACTCATCGAAGCCCTTCCTGGATCATTTTCAAGCAGCACATTCTCAAAAGGCCCCGTCCTTTGTGAACAGCCTTCTAGGAACTCCGCCTGCCCCCCAAGCTAGGAGGAAAGAACTCTCCTTTGGGTAAATGCGTTGCCCACACAGAAGCAACACAGCCCCCAGCACTGAGATTCTACCAGGCTTTGTAATTAAATCCTCCCTTGAATCCAAAAGCACTTCAGGATTTTTCAAAACCTGGATCGTGGACAAAAAAAAAATCTAATTTTGGAAATCAAGAGGCAGACGCAGCCGAGCTTGCTTTGTGCATAAGCAACATCCACTTCGGAGGACAGGAGCTCTGTGACAGGAATCCTAGGAGAAGCGGGCTCCATCAATTATCTCCACTCCCACACAAATAGAACAAATACAGATTATAATAATTTTAAATCCCAGTTACTTATTCTCTTGATTTAAAAACAAAAGGCACTTACAAAGAAATGACTAAACAAGAATAGAAATACAAATTTTTAACTGAGATACCTCTTAGTATCTCTCTCACACACTCTCTCTCTTTCTCTCTCTCTCTCTTTCTGTGTGTGTGTGTGTGTGTGTGTGTGTGTGTGTAGGGCACATATGCACATGTCTGCATGTGTGTGGAAGCCATAGGTGATGTTATCATGCACACGCTTCCTTTTTTTTTTTTTTTTTTTTTAAACAAGGTCTCACTATGTAGCCCTGGTTGGCCTAGAACTTGCTGTATGGACCAGACTGTTCTCAATTCACACAGATCTGCCTGCCTCTGCCTCCTAAGAGCCGGGATTAAAGGCATGGGCCACAAAGCCCGATTGTCATTTTAGTTCTTGATCTAAGGTTTCTCACCAGCCTAGATCTCTCCCAGTAGTCTGACTGACCAGCAGCAGTAGAAATGCCTGTCCTTCCCATCCTACACTGGGAATGCACGCTCACACCATCCTACACTAGGAATGCACGCTCACACCATCCTACACTGGGAATGCACACTCACACCATCCTACATTGTAATGTACGCTCACACCATCCTACACTGGGAATGCACGCTCACACCATCCTACACTGGGAATGCCTGCTCACACCATCCTACACTGGGAATGCACGCTCACACCAACTGTGCCTGGCTCTGTTTTATGTGATTCTAGAGATGAACGCAGACCTTCAAGCTTATCAAGCAAGCCCTTTACTGACTGAACTATTGCCCCAGCCCTAACTTTTTCTCTTTATATTATCTTTTAGAACATTTTCCCAAACTTTACACAATAAGCAGATGTTTATTATTATAACTTTATCGACTGATTTTATCTTAAACTCCAGTTATTTGAACTATCTACATGTGAGTTACGTTATTAACAAATATTTATGAACCACCCACTGTAAGCTTTATCTGTGTTGGCCAACTATATAGTGTGAGCACTGCTGACCACCTTACAAATAAAGTTTTATTGGGATTCAGTCAGCTTGTTTGCTTATGTGATGGCTATTTCTGTACTAGAAGAACTATGTCATCACAACAGAGATACAGTGACCCACAACACTCTTGCCAGATATTTTCATTGGTCCCTGAGTTGTATGAAAGGCTCATCAAGTGACAGAAATAAGCAAACACAAGAATAGTGTGCATAGCTCAGGGGGTGCATCTTTGGGGTTCCATACTTCTAACACAACTGTGCTGCCGAAGTTGTAGGAAATATAAGATCACTTATTGTATTCATGGTTTGGTTCTCTGCCTAGAATAGGGTTCTTGATGTTCCAAGGAATGTAAAGCCCCACGTCTAGCTGGTACCTTTTCCCCAGCCCCCAGCACTTCACATGTGGTCAGGCACTCAGAGAGCTCTGGCACCAAGCATGGCTATATTCCAATAAAGCTTTAACTATAAAATGGGGCCATGACTCCGACTGTATTCTCAAGGCTATTCAAATCAGTTACCTTTCCTTGCCTTTAAGAATCTAGCATCTCTGGGTGACTTGGTGCTTAAGAGTTCTGACTGCTCTTCCAGAGGTCCTGAGTTCAATTCCCAGAAACTACATGGTGGCTCACAACCATCTGTAATGGGATCTGGTGCCCTCTTCTGGTGTGTCTGAGACAGTGATAGTGTACTCATATACATAAAATAAATAATTCTTTTTTAAAAAATGGATCCAGCATCTCTTACATAAAGCCAATAAAAACTACAGATCTGAGAATTTAATATACTTCTCTGCATTTACCTGAAATAGCTAATTTTGGACCGTTTGAAACTGGGAGTTCAGATATGTGCCACCAAAGGCCCATAATTCCTTCCTAAACTCAAGCATCATCTAGTTTCACGACAGAGAATGACTAGTAAGAATTTCATAACAAACATATCAAAGGCCCAAGAAATCTTAGGGAGATTTGCTGTTCTGTTCTGCAATAGGAATGTACTTAGGTGTCCTGTTAAAGGAATCGAGCAATGGGTTGGTCTCCAAGTTAACCTGATAGGCAAAAGGAAACATAGCAGAAAGAGGTGGGAGAGAGTCAGAGCCCCAAGCCTCCCAGGCAGAGAGAGGTCTACGTGTAAATGTTCTAATTGGGGATCTGGAGTTTGTTCCACATTCAACAGGATCCTTCCACATCTGTCTCTCCTTATTCAATTAAGAAGATGGTAGAAGCCTTCAATTTTCTTGATGATTTGAAATAAAAATAAATGATCAGGTAGGGTGCTTTTTTAAAACACACTCCTAAAAGAAACTTCTGCTAAATTTAATCACAAGACTTCTGGAAAACAGTCTTTGTCTCCCAGAAGTGATTGTCAGTTCAGATCCAACACCACACACACACACTCACACACAGATACACACATACAAACATTCACACACAGAGAAACACAAATACACACTACAGACAGATAAACACACACACACAAACACAGATACAGACACACACAAAGACTGCATAATTTCTCTTTGGGAGGGAAGCTCTACCTTTCAAAGATAAACAATACAGTAATAATAATAATAATAATAATATAATAATAATGGCACACCTGATTAAGTCTAGAGAGAGTAGACATGAATCAGGCCAATGTTCAAACTCAAAGAAGTAATGAAAGTTAGAAAGAAGAAAGAAAAGTACTGCACCAGCCACACCGTGGCAGACGGACTTCATGGAAGTTCTCGACCTGCACACGGCTCCCTAAATGTCCATTGTTCATTCTTTCCCCCACCATCCTCTTAATTGTGTTTTCTATGCTTGAATTTGTCTTTCTAGTGTTACATGATGTGTTCTTTCCTGTTCAGGCTCCACTCTGCAAGATTTTCACTTTGCCTTTAATTTATGTAATTTGGGGATTTGTTTTATTATGTGAGATTTGGAGTAAAGAAAATGAGGTGAACTCCTCCCCACATCTGGGGCTTGAAAACACTTCAGGCAAGATTAAACAGACAATCTAGGCTTAAACATGCCTCCTCGGACTAATGATCCTGAGCAAGTACCTATCTAACATCCAGAGGCTTGGGTTCCTCATGTGCCCTGGTATACCAAGAACAGTGCGTCCAGAGTCGGGTGTGAGGGGAGCGCAGCGGCCAAAGCGTTCACCACACAAATGTAGTGGCCTGAGTGGGTATCCCCAGAATCCACATCCAGCCACGCCCAGCAGCGTGAATCTGTAATCCCAGTGCTCCTCTGTGAGATAGGAGAATGGAGGGCAGAGGCAGAGGCAGGAGAATCCCCACAAGACTGCCAGACCGCTACCCCGGCTTACACACCAAGGAACAGAGACCTCCCTCAAACAAGATGGAAGGCAAGGAATGGCATTTGAAGTTGTTCTCTGAGCAACACATGCAAGTCAGGGCACACAGACATCCACAAGTGAGCACATGCATCATCTACACACACACACACACACACACACACACACACACACACACACACATGTCAAGACTGATGTAGCCTCTCGGGATTAATGTGTGAGTTCAGTGAGACTGTGGCCGATCAGCACTGAGCACAGTGCTCACAAAACACTCATGTCAGACAACCATTAGTCTCCTATATAATCGCAATGATTCTATGTGATTCTGAAACCACTCCATTGCCAGGACTAATGCCTGAAACCTCTTGACAGCATCACACCTAAGTGGTTGGTTGACTAGTGTTTGTCTAAAACTGTCCAAAGACTGGAAACTCACAAGTCATACCAACTCTTAGCAACCTCCTTTATGTATTCAGTTGAAATCCTCCCCTCAGCGACTCTGACCCCTTGGTCATAGTTCTTTTCCTTGGGAACCTCAAAGGAATGAAACAACACATCTTACATTTTGTACCAGTGAAGGTCTGCTTTTATCACCAAAAATGGAGAGAGAAAAAAAGAGCAAAATACAGATAGTCCAACAGTTCCTGGGACATTGACTGGAAGAGGAAGATAGTACACTGAGCAATGGGCCCCGGGAAATGCAGGTTGGACTCCATCTCGTCAGAAGGAGTCGTGAAACCTCCTATTGCTAGCACATTCTTCTAGCAACTGACAGAGCTTGTGTACAGGATTGCTCCTCTGAGTTGAGTGACTAATCCTTCATCAATCAACCCAGGCATGAAGCAGAGAAACCTACTGTGTGCATTACAGTAATGGGAACCCACCTGTGTTCTGGGGAATCAGAGAGCATCCCAGAAATGGACAAGCTGCTGTGAATTCTAGTCATGTTTTGAGGAAACTTGCCCCACATGAGTGAATCATAACATAATCCTTTTTAGAGTTGGCAAAGCCAATCACCAAACATCCTGTTATTTCAACCTCGCAAGCTGAATTAGCTGTACTGTTACTTGTTTGTTTTCTCAGCAGAAAGTTGAGCTTTAGGACTGCATAAGACCATATCTGCTGTTCACCAGCATCTCCCAATAGCCCTGACCCTGGAGTGCTGATTATAACAGCTTCTCGGTGCTCACTAGCTTTGGTTTGGTTTTAACGTTTTGGCTATTTCCAAATATGGCCCCAGCCGTTGAGAGCTACCAGTTTAAAGAGACAAAGAAAGTGAGGGAGTTCACAGATGGGCAGCGAAGTTGAATAATGGGAAATCCAGTGTGCAGCGTGATTCGGCACAGGTGTGTGCACGGCAGTGTAAGCAGAGAGAAGTGACTGGTTTTCCTCTGAGGCAGGAGCTGTGAGTCAGACTTTTCCTTCGTGCTCCTAGGTCGGACTGTGAAAGGCAGTCTGTGTCCTGGTAGAGCGAGGCTTACTGGGGAAACCCAGTAGAAAAATCTACAAGGGACCTAACCGTAAGCTATGCTCCCAGACACAAGCGCCTGACACCACATCGACTCCTCAACTCCATAAACCTGTGACTATCAGTCATGTAGACAATGTCCCAAGCTCCCGGTATTCTGGCTACAACCAAGTAAGCTCTTCCCCACAGTTACCTGGCAACAGCAAGGTAGCCCAGCCCACTATAAAAGGGGCTGCTCGGCCCCTCCTCCCTCTCTTAAGCTCTTGCTCTCTCTGAGTCCCTTACCTCCTGCTCTCCTTCACCCCTTCCCTTACCCCCTCTCTCCAGTGGCCATGGCTGCCCATCTACTTCTCTTCCTTTCTCTCTCTCTCTCTCTCTCTCTCTCTCTCTCTCTCTCTCTCTCTCTCTCTCCAATAAACGCCTTCAAACCATGGACCTTCTCTACTCATCGAGATTTGCTGTGTTAGAGCAATGGAGCGGGTCTCCCTTTAATGAGCCTTCCTTCTAACCTCCTGCTGGGAGACCTTCCTGCACTCCAGCCATGGCCGCCAGTCAACCCAAGCTGCCACCCAAGCTAGCAGCCTGAGCTAGCCAGACTCTCTCTTCCCCGCAGTAACCTGAGGGTTTGTTCTCAGGTCTGCGATATGCAGCGGTCTGGGATGTCTGAGAACAAGAACCAGTCGGAGCTGAGACTGCACCTTCCCCACCCCCTGGAGCCAGGTTGTGTGGCCTGTGAGGTCCAACGCCTATCCAAGGTTCCGTGGGGTCCCCCCGGCAGTCTACCTGAGCTCTGGCGGGCGCAGGTCTCCCGCCCCGTTATTTCCCGATGCTCGGTGCCCCACAACTACCTTCTAAGCCAGCAGGAATTCCCTCAGGTGGAGTGTGTACCTTCCCGTGTTGTACTGTGTGGAAGCCACGCCAGCCACAACCCTGAGACTCCATAGCTGACAGAGGGAAGTCACAGGCAAGACTGTCATGTCAGGTGGGCTCTCCTGGGTGTTGAACTTGCCTCAGTGAGCTCACCCACCCAAGAGAGAAAATGATTATTGCTAATAATAGGTTTTTAATTGATTTAAATTTTCAGATCACTTTTAGACTTAGAGAATTTAAGAAGACAGAGAACAATTCCCATGCACCCTTCTCTCATTTCTCCTACAATTAAGATCATAAGCTGGTATTTTTGGTGCAGTTAACAAGCCAATGTTAATACATTATTATTAACAGAAGTCCAGACTTTGTTTGGATTGCTTTGAGTTTCTCTGTGTGGACTCATGTATGGGAGTGCACATGCATGTATATGTATGTATACGCATATACATGTATGTGAACACCAGAACATACCCTCAGGTATCATCTTCTGCATTGAAGACCATCAATCTTTTATGTTTTTAAGACAGAGTCTCTTACTGGCCTGGAACCTGCCAAGTAGGTGAGGCTGACTAGCCAATAAGCTCTAGGGATCTGTCTCCCACTCCCACCCCCCATGCCCCTCCCCCATGCTGGAATGACTGGTGTGCACCACCACACCTGGCTCTTTACATGGGCTAGGGGAATCTCCTCAGCACCAGATTCATTCATTCATTCATTCACTTAACCTCAGATTCACCTTTTGTTCCCACAATCCCATTAGGGACACTACCTCACAGATTCTCTTGGTTCTAACAGTTTCTCAGACTTGACCCTGAGTGATCAAACACTAGTCAAGAGTACTAGACACATACTTTGGAAGCTTCCTTTACATTAAAATTTGTTTGTTTATTTTTTTCATGACTAGACAAAGGTTATGGATCTTTAGGAGAAATATCACAGATAAACTGACAATTTTACACCAAGTCAAGGGTACATGCTAGCAACATGATTTGTCACAGCTGACTGTGGCCTGGTCCACAGGTTGAATGTCTGTCGGGCTTCCCCACTGGGTACTTGTAGGCCTGCGTCCACCCCTGCTACAAGGCATAGCCTCTTGAAGAGGCAGAATGCGGGGAGTTTGACTGCTTACACCACACCACCAGGGCCAGGGTGCTGGGCTATAGAGAAGTGCCAAGATGCTACTCCTAGGTAGGAAAGCACAGTCTGGGATGTGGAAAATCCAGAGCTGGTTTGGGGGTCCCCAGGCTTGCAATGAGGCCTGGGCTATGGGGTTTTCAGACTCTTGGACATCCAGGCACCCCCTTGGAGTCTTGAAGAGCAGATAATGAAGTGGGGGACTGGGGGGGTGGGCACAGGCTGGGGACAGTGTCTATCCTGGGGCCGGAGTGGAGGAGGAGAGCTTCAACTTCTCTCATGGGGTGATTGTCCTTAGCTTGACCAAAGCCGGCTTGGTGGCAGTTGTGGCTGGGAGCATAGAGAAGCCTTCTATGAGAGAATAAACATGTGATTCTGGAAGCCAAGGGCTTCCCTAAGTTCCTCACAGTGGATCTTGACGAAAGAGATAGACCATGATTCTAAACCGTTTATTTGTTATTCATGGTGGAAAATGGATTCATAAAACTATACCCAACTTCAGGGTGGGCCTGAGATTAAATGCCTTTTACAGGGAGGAATGTCTGGGAAGAGAAGCTTATTGGCTAGGGCCTCCGAGCCTCTAGGTACCTCATTAGCATGGAGAACCCTGCTTTGAGCCTATGTGACCATGGGACATGTTTCTTTTATGACACATCTTCCAGGCCAGGAGTCTAGCAGGGAGTGGGGTGTCACCCAAGTCTCAGGTGTATACCTACCAGGTAGGTCTCCGGGGCTCGATCTGCTCTACCTTACCAAACTTTCTGGCATGGTTTTATGTCCCACAGGTACTTTCTCTTTTGCTTTCCTTGTTGAATTTTTTTATTGCATTTGTTTAGGATGTGCATGCACGGGGATACACACATACACTTGCCACAGTGTGTGTGTAGAAATCAGAGGCCAGCTTACAGGAGTTCATTCTCTCCCTCCAGAAGGTGGTCAGGCTTGGTGGTGAGAACCTTTGCCTGCTGAGCCAGCTCACAGTCTTTCACTTCTTTTCTCCACTTTTCATGTTGTTGACTTTAACAGTGGATGATGACTCTGTGCATCTCCCACTTAAGTCTATGAAGCTACGGAGAAGCCCTCATCTCTATAGCTTAAGGCTTTATAGACGTGGCCATCTGTGGGAGGAATGCCCACAGCCCTGGTGTAATCCTTCACCTGTGCTTGTAAGCAAAGAAACACAGTAAATTCATTCATTACCCGGAGTGGACTTCGTGGGAATTGTGCCTCCATGTGTCACTGGGACCTTAGGAGGAAAGGGTGATAGCCTATGTCTATGTCTCCCCCTGGTAAAAGGTAGTCCCTGGGATGGGAACCCAGGCTGCTTCAGATCCCTTCAGCTTGACCATCCCTCTCGTGATCCTCCAACCTGAAGGATACAAACTCTGAGTTTGCAAATGTGGGTACGCAATATGAGTGCTGAAATAACGGGCAAAAAAGAGTTTTCCAGAAGATCAACATGGTGGCAGCCATTCTTCTACATCTTCTATTTTCTGCCCCTCAACATGCCATTCAATTTGGACAGTCAAGAGAAAAATCTGGCCAGAAACAAAACAAAACGAAGCAAAGAAAAAAACAGCCAAACGGCAGTTTAACTTCCACCCCCTAGAAGGAAGTTGTGCAAAGACCAAGTGTCTGCCCGCATTGAGGCCGCCACCTGAAGGGGGATGGGGGCTCTAATTTGGAGCCTGAGTGAGTCTTCTCTAAGTTCCTCGTGCTACACTGCATGAGCTCACTCCACCCACTGAGGAGCAAGCCCTCTGCACGACATACTCTATTGCAAACCTAGGAGCTCAACTCCGTCCATCTGCCAAGACAACTTCAAGGACACCTGATAATGATTGCTAATCATTTTTACACTTGGCCACATAAAGCTCAAAGCAGAAATTAAAAAAAAACAAAACAAAAACAAACAAACAAACAAACAAAAAACCCAGAAAACCAGATCTCCTCTGGAGCCCCCACAGTGCCCAGAGATCCAGCTGAAGACAGCAGCTAATGCTCCTGTCCAGGCCTATGCCGAGGGCATGGAGCACACAGGCAGGCTAGCTTCTGCTTCCACATCAAGCACAGCCTGAAATTTGAAGGCAGATCATTAGCTTCCTTCCCCTAGGCTGGGCACCAAAGGCAAAGGTCTTGCCTCCTCTAGGTCCTGCCACATTCTCCCCTATGTTCTATTGGTTCAGGCAGTAGCATCCCACACAATAAAATTCCATTCTAGCAATTTTTCCACTGCCCACAAGCAGGGAGGGAAACGTTCTCAGTTAGAGGGCTGCTTTTTGTTAATGGTCTCTGCCTTTGGAAGATAACAGCAGCATCCTTTAGATTTCTTGAAGAAATAGAGCAGGACAAAAGTAGGCTATGACACCCAGCTGGGGTCTGTGAACTTGTTCATAATGCCTAAGGAACTTCAGAAGCTGACAAGGACAATTGCCTAGTGTTCTATGCTCATCGACATCTAGAGGGCCTGTGAAAACTAGGCCATGGATATAATGAGAGGCAAAACCACTGAGCAATAGAATGGGGATGCACCCAGGTGTCCCCAGGAACCTTTGCTCTCCACTTCCTGAACAAAATTGGATGGGAGCAGTGGCTTTCAGGGGACATCAACACTGTCTTGCAACCCTGGCAGTTGCCAACTTTGTTTTCTAAATTTAAAGACCTCAAGCTTCTATTATTTTTCTCCCATGAAACAAAGCTCTCCTTTTTCAAGTTGTAGCTTTGTTAATAACTCACTGTGTCTACAGCAATTACTCACCCTCTTTGAGAAAATCCAGTTCACTGGGCTGTAAAACCTATGTACCTCTGTAAGATCTCTCTACATATATATATATATATATATATATATATATATATATATATATATATATACATATATATATATATGTATATATATATATATATATACATATATATATATATATATATATATATATATATAGATAGAGAGATAGAGAGAGAGAAGATGCTTTGAGAGACCCTGAAACAGATCAAAGGTTATTCCTGCCCTCTTGCAATTCAATAGATAACAGAGAAAGTAAAATTTATACTGGTTACACAATGAAAAATAGCATAAAACTCATGCACACACCACATGCACACACACACCAAAAATACAAGCCCTGGTTAGTACTCCTGGCAATCCACTAAGTTCCAATCTTCCTGACTCACAAAGTATGGTTATTTTCACGAACTGGCCTCCTTGCATTAGGTCAAAGTTCCCACCCTTCACTGTCGCCCTCTTCTCTGTAAGCTTCTCCTTTGAGGCCATGGCTCATTAGAATGGCAGTAAGTAGAAGCCACAGAAAGAAGAGAAGAAAACGAAAAAGAATGATCTTCTAATGTAGCAGCTATGCTTAAAGTCATTCATTCACTCAGTCATTGGCAAAAAGTTACTGAACTGTCAATGTTAAGCCTTTTCCTGGAACTGGTCAGGTGATGCTCATGTAGATGCTGAGAATGCAAGGATGAGCAAGATAGAGCCTGGAGAAAGAGGGCAGTGCATGTTAAAGCTGTTCGAGCACATTACTGTAAGCTCTGAGGTGGGGAATCTCAAGGCACTGTAGGAAAACAGATCACAGCCACCTCCTGACCACCAGGGGCAGTCAGGAGACACTTTCTGGGGGTGACATTAAGAAAAAAGCAATGGAGTTGACTAACTGAGGTAGTGTGGTAAGCAGGCTTAGGACAGAGTAGGGGGAAGGCTGGCAAGCATACGACATTTTGTGGTGGGAATCAACAGAGAGGAAGCTCAAGATGCAATTAAGTTGGCAGAGCTCTTGCCTAATGGGCACAAAGCCCTGGATGCCATCCATGTATGGCATAGGCTTGGGCAGGTTCAGTAGGAACAGAAGATCAAAGCCATCCTCAGCTACATAGGGAGTTTAAGGCCACCCTGGGCTACTTAAGACCTTGTCCTAAAAACAAACAAGCAAGCAAAAACCAGTTTGGGCGCTTTATGGAAGTCAAAGGAACTGGAAAAAGAGAAGGTCTGGGATTATGCTCAGCATATTGGAGGAGCTCTTTGTATGCTGCATAAGTTCAGAAGAACAATACAAGGGGACCCAGGAAAACAGCTGTCAACTGCAGAGGCCATCCTGTACACTTTATCAATCACCATGTACAGGCCCAGCACCTATGCTCCTTGTACACATGATGAGCTGGCATGGTACAGCAGGGCCTTCTGACCTCAGACTGGTTTGCAGGTTTGTTTGTTTTTTTAATTAGTCAGATTTATATTAGTACATTCTCAACCCACAAAATGCCTGCACAATGAACTCAAAACTCAATTGATATAAACACAGACTACACACCTAAGTGGGGCAAAGACACCCTACTTATTATTTAATCATCTATCTAAGAAATCCCCAATACTTATGGCTCCCAGGACTGAGAGGTTCTGGCTCCTCTTCCTCTCTGATAGGTTCCATCTGGTCTCCTCTACGTTTCTCTCTCTCTCTCTCTCTCTCTCTCTCTCTCTCTCTCTCTCTCTCTCTCTCTCTCTCTCTCTCTCTCCTCATCTCTAAAACTCTCAGCCCGCCTTCTTTTTCCATTGCCCAATCCCTGCTTACAGACAGCAATCTACATTTTGGCTCAGATTATTCTTTGAACTATATCTGAGCCTATTATATGCCAAAAGACTGTGCTAATCAAATGTCTCCAGATGTTGCCAGACACACCCTCAGAGGACACCATCCCTGGTCCAGAACCATTACTCTATTTCTTATGTGTGCATATGAGGCATGTATGTCCCAAGTATGCAGGTGCCATGAGGGGGAGGCTGAAGGGCATCCTCGGGTGTTGTTCCTTAGACACTATCCACCTTCGCTTTTGAGACAGAATTCCTCACTGACCTGGACAGAAAATCCCAGGCATCCACCTGTCTCTGTCTCCCAGTACTGGGATTACAGGCTCGTGCTGCCTGTGGCTCTGTGTGGCATTTTATACTCGAGTTCTTGTGCGTGTAAGGCAAGCACTTTAGCAACTGAGCTATCTCTCTAACACTGAGAACTATTACTCTTTTTTAATGTGTTTGAGTGTGTGTGTGTGTGTGTGTGTGTGTGTGTGTGTGTGACATGTGTGTACCCACAAAAGAGAGCCATACCCTTAGACGTGAGGTCATTGGCAGCATGAGTCCTGAAATCTGAACTGGGTCCTCTAGAGAAGCATGAGGCTAAATCACCTCTCCAGCCCCCAAACCGTGCTGGACTCTGACTCCCAGGCCACACAAATGAGAACATCAAGGGTTCTTCCCCTGCAGGGTCTACATTTCTTCATCTCTATCAAACAAACCCTCAGTTCCTTACTCCTTCCATTTTGTTCATAAATTAAAGCAAGGGTGACAGTTTTTCCTGTTAACTAAAAATGTTACTGTTCTGGAAGCTAAAGAGATTTCTCTGATCACATACAGCATGCTACATGTTTCCTTTCAAACTAACAGATCACTGCTACCCACATGATCATTTATTCCTGTGGTATCACAGTCTGTTTCTGCCCAATTCTATGGACAATTTTGCCCCTGTCCTGAGAATCTGCCACCCACTTGATAATTAGAGTTTCCTCCTAAAATGGACATTATGACAATTAAGAGGACCCAGAACTGCCTGTAACTCCAGCTACAGAGAGTCTGGTGCCCTCTTCTGGCCTCTGAGGGCAACAGTACCCATGCATGTATATCCACAATGACACAAACACACACATAGTCACATAGACACATACACAGGAGAGGGAGACGGAGGGGGAGATGGAGGGGGAGTTAGAAATAAAATTGGGACCAGCGAGATGGCTCAGTGGTTAAGGGTTGAGTGGTTGCTCTTCCAGAGAATTCAAGTTTATTTCCCAGCACTCACACTGGCTCTCATAACTACCTGTAACTTGATTTCCAGTGGATCTGATACCCTCTCTGACCTCTAATCTTCCTAAAACAAAAGAAAACAAAACTAAGTCACTCATCTCATGAATCTGCACCCGAATCTTTGTCCTGTCACTAATCTGTAGAGAGACCTCTATTAAGCGGGTAGGACAGAGAGCTTTCACCAAGTAGCTAGGTACAGTCAGAAAGCACCAAAGCTTATTTCCTCTGCTCCCTCTTTCTGTGAGTGTGGTGGCCGGGAGATTGTCTTCACTCATTCAAATTACCTTGCCAGACTAAAGTGATTTGTAGAAAAGCTCCGAGTATGTAATTTTATTACTTTAGCTCTGATTTTAATATAATTCATGCAATTTCTTCCGCAGGGAAAAAACGATTTTTCTAAACACCTGGTAAATGAGAGTTTATGGGCTTGGCTCCCACCAACCCTCCTTGTAGAACTTTCTACTAAGAGAAGAAGCATGGAGGAATGCCCTGCTCAGACAACCTTGCCCACATCATCTTACCTATTCTATCTCTCTCACACTGGCAGCATCCCAACATAGACCAGGCATGTTTCTGAAAAATCCATCTTTTATAAAGATGTAGCCCAGGCAGGATTCAGGGATTCTGACATTTGAAGTTGGAAAACTGTTGTTGGGGGCCACCTATGTGTTACCAGATTAGTTATGCACGGTCTCTGATCCCGACCCAGTCATGGCCAGTTACGTATCATTTGACAATTGTAACTATGGAAATTCCTACATTTAAAATGTCTTCAAGATGTCTCCCACAGATACACAGCCTGAGGTCAGGCTAAGGCATTTGATGCTTTAGTCTCTTAGAAGGTAATGGTGTGTGTGTGTGTGTGTGTGTGTGTGTGTGTGTGTGTGTGTGTGTGTGTGTTTTGTTGTTGTTGTTGTTGTACTTGGAAAGCAGAACTGAGTTTAGACTCACTTCTACCTATGGAAACTAAGGAGTTTCTGGTCTATGTTGCTTAGCAACTGGTGAACATGAGTAAGTTCCCTGATGCCTCTGAGCCTCGCACACACAAATTGGGGACCTTGGCTCCTACCTTAAAGGACTATAGAGTGTTTGGTAACCAGACATGCGATGCTTCTTACCTTCTGCTTCAGAACTGAGTCACCCCAGAATAGAGAGAGAGCACTAACACGCTCCAGGTGGCCAGCGTCTCTCTCCAAGTTGAACAGTCTCTACTTTCCCCCTCGCCTTGTCAGTGGGTTCTTCTCACAGTGTCTGTCATTATGCTCATTCCTGAATTACATTCTCTGGCCATGTGACTTGATACCTTTCCACCAGGAAGTAGAATTCGTATCCTTATCCCTTGGGTCTGGTCTAACCTTCAGCTTGTGTTGTTATGTAGCAGACGTGATAAACATGCTGACTCTAAGCCAGGTCGCAGAGAGTATCCTCGTCTGAGCTCTCTTAGGATCTTGTCCAGGTGCTCTGTAGCCTGACCAAGTGTGAGACGATGACACAGAGCAGCACTCGGCATCCTCATGGTGACTCCACCCATATGAAAGGACCAAGCCAATGTTAACAAGGCTGATCCACACTTGATGAATGTGTGACCTCCTGGGTTCAGCCTAAATCCCTGTTACAGCTCAGACATGAACTGTCCCTCAGAATCACATTATAAAAGGCTTGGATTCCACGCACAGAATTGCGAGGTGGAATTTGGGCCATGACTTTATCCATGAACACCAAAACAGAACAAACATTTAAAACATGTCACTTCCCTGATTATAACTATCTGAAGATAATGCACCTTATCCCATTTAGAATAAAATTCAAATTACAATTATAATCTATGGGTGGAGCCATAACCACTGGGAGGTGGTGGAAATCAGGACACTGAGTATGGGTGGCAGGAGGTGGTCAGTGGAACTTGCCTCAGAAGGGTAACTGGCCCTTCCTGTCCCTCATCTCCTGTCTACTATGCTATGCCCTCTCTGCCATGATATTCTACCTCACCAGAACTCACAGCAATGAGACCAAGAGACCATGCACTGAAACATCTTAAATTGAGTGCAAGGATAAAGCAGTTCTTTCCCCTTTAGGTCATTATTCTCAATTACTTGTTGCAGGCACAAAAAGTCTGAGGAACATAATCATTGAGCACAAAGAAAGAGTGACTGTGAAGTGTGATTTTTACCTGAGAATTCTGTTTTTCAGTGAGGCTGGCTTAACCCTCCCAGACTCCCACCCATGTGGGAGCCAGCATACCTGCTGACAATTCAAAGCCCGGTGAGGGCAGCTCATATAAAAGATCCATCCCCAGCACCAAAAACAAAACAAATAGTTAAAACAAATTTGGAGCATGTCACTTCCCTGATTGTATCTGAAGATACTGCACCTTACCACATTTAGAATAAAATTCAAATCTCAAAGCACTGTCTACAGACTGTGAGGTCGAGCCCCTGCCCTTCTTTCTGACCCCACTATCCCATATGCTCCCCATTGCCAGTTATATGTCCAGCTTGCTGATGTGATTCTGTCCCCAGTACATGCCCTCTCTGTTCTGCCTCCTGTAGTTCATTTCCTCTGCCTGGAAGACTTTCTCCTCCTAGTCTTGAAATGCCTAGTTTCTTTTAGCCATGGAAGAGTCCACTTGGAACACCAAAAGTCCCCCTAGTTGAAAGACACTCTCAATGCACACTCACTTTCTTCTAAAAGCCTGAGGCCACGCTTGGCACTGCACACTTGTGATCCCAACATTTTAGAGTCTGCTCACTAAAGACTACCCCGAGTACGATAGTC
The DNA here is from genome assembly GCF_000001635.26 of Mus musculus. Classification (NCBI taxonomy): domain Eukaryota; kingdom Metazoa; phylum Chordata; class Mammalia; order Rodentia; family Muridae; genus Mus; species Mus musculus. The sequence goes on from NC_000082.6 coordinate 12,941,754, forward strand.
AAGTTGACTCGACTGTCAGCTTGACTGGATTTAGTATTATTATAGAAACAAATCTCTGGCAAATTTGTGAGAGATTATCAAAATTAGGTTAAGTGTGTGTGGCACCATTTCCTGGGCGGAGGTTGTGAACTGAGCTAAAAGGAGACAGCAAGCTAAGCACCAGCATCCAGCCATCTCTGCTTCCCACAAGCTGATCGTGAGCATCTATCCGTCTCTGTTTCCTGTTTGAGATGCAAGCTGAGCGCGAGCCTCTATCCCTTTCTCCCCTGTTCCTGGATGCATTGTGCGCAGCTGCCTTGCGCTCCTGCCAACATTGCTTTCTTACCACGAAGGCTAATTCCCCTTAGGTAAATCCTTCCTCCCTTAAGCCACTACTCGTTAGGTCTTCAACAGCAGAAAGAAAAGGTACTAATGTACATTAGAGCTACAGAGCAAGACCCCGTCTCAAACAAATACATTTAAAAACACTCTCAGTCTCTGCAGGTTCTGAAACAGTGACTGCTGTTCCACAGAGAGGCAGCCTTCTGAGGACAGCAACAGGCCTGCAGCAGTCACTACCACATCTCCAGTGCCTGCCTTCACCAGACTGCATGTATCCCAGGGATTCCCTAAATAACTAACTGCCTGATGAGTCAGAAAGGCAAGGTAGCCCTTTCTTCAGGCCTCCACTCCACCACAGCTCTTGTTCACAATACCACTTTCAGCCTGCAAGTGCCAGTGGCTCCTGAAATACAAGAAGAAACTACCCACAACCATTCCAATCATCGGGTGCAAAGCTCAACAACAGAATTGAAGTTGAAGGCTACATCATAGGCAAAGTAAATGACGCCATGAGGCCTCAGCAAACTAAGGGGCTGACTGCAGTGGCCTCCTAGCCCCATAAACACATCATGAACAAAAAGAGACAATCAAACCCCACTTCCTTGGTGGAAGTCAGTGAGGGAGGTGAAGAGCCGTTGCCTCTCCTCAACTCTGGAAACCTCATCTTCAACCTTTTGATGCTTTCATAAACAGCAAGAAGAAACACACAAAAGAGCAAGATGGAATAATTTTTTTAAATTACTAGCAAGACGGCTTTGAGGGTAAAGGCTGGAAAACCTAAGGACTTGCAGTTGATCCCCAGTTGAGGAAGAACTCTCACTACTGAAGGCTGCCCTCTGACCCCTGCACTCACACCACGGTGCATGGACACCTACACTCACCCCCAGCTTCACACCACGGTGTGTGTACACATTTACACTCACACCCAGACAAAAAAAATAATGAGTGTTTCTAAAGAAAAGCAAACTATGGTGACTTCTCCTATCATCCCAGCATAACTGAGGCTGAGGCAAGATTGTAAGCTCCAGTCCTCCTGGGCAACTCAGCAATACACTGTCTCAAAATATTAAAAAGGAGCTGTCTTAGTTACTTTTCTATTATTATTATAAAATACTATGACCAAGGAAACTTACAGAAGAAAGTATTTAATTTGGCTTATAGTATGAGAGCTCACATCTTGATTGATAACTATCAGGGGTGGAGAGAGAGAGGGGGAGAGGGAGAGGAAGAGGAAGAGGGAGGGGGAGGGGGAGGGGCAGGAGCAGGGGGAGGGAGAGGGGCAGGGGGAGGAGAGGGAGAGGGAGAGGGGGAGGGAGAGGGAGAGGGGGAGGGAGAGGGAGAGGGAGAGGGAGAGGGAGAAGAGAGAACAGAATTGGGGAATGGCAGAGTATTTTGAAACATCAAAGCCTGTCCCCAGTGACACACCTCCTCCAATAAAGGCACTCTTTCTAATTCTACCTAAACAGTTCTACCAAGCATTCAAATACATAAACAATAAGGGTCATTCTCATTAAACCACCATGGAGTGGGGGTGCATGGTGCCTTGGGATGTAGCTCACTGCTCACTGGTAGAGTACACTCCCATGCACAGGGGCCCATGTTTAATCACTAGAAGGGAGAGAGGAAAGAAAGGAGAAAATGGATACATCCAGCCAACCTGCCAAGGATACTATGGTGGCCATTCTCATGTGTCAATTTGACTACACCTACAATTAACTAAAACCCAAAAATGGAAGGGCCACCTGCTAATTTGAAGTGGGAAGCTCCAGGTCTAATCTGGGCCACACCTTCTGCTGGCAGCGGATGTAAAAGTTAAGGAAGAAGGAAGCTTTTGCTATTCGCCTGCCTACCCTCACTCTAGATGGCAAGACAATTCCATCAGTGGCATTAGAACCTCCTCCTTCTTTGGGATTCGAGCATGTAGTGAAGACCAGCAGAGACATCCAACCTTGTGGATTAAGAAACTACTACATTCTTGGACCCTCCATTCCTAGGCAGCCATCAGTGGACCACTGCCTGTAAGTCATTCTCATTAATCCACTTTCTACATATATCGAGAGTTTCATTCCATAAGTTCTGATACTGTGGTGGTTTGGATAAGAATGGCGCGCGCGCATGCATGTGTGTGTGTGTGTGTGTGTGTGTGTGTGTGTGTGTGTGTGTGCGCGCGCGCGCGCGCGCGCGCATGAATGCACTCATGTGTGTTACTAGGGATAGAAATCAGGATTTCGTACATGCTAGGCAAGTGCTCTATCACTGAGCTCTCTTTCCAGCAATCTTCTTGTATTGTTTTAGAGCAGATAGCAATGCATTAATCCATACATGCTAATCCTTGACTAGATTTCTACATCTTTCCCCCTCCCCCTCCCCCCTCCCCCTTCCCCTCCCCCTCCCTCTCTCCCCCTCCTCCTCTCCCTGACTCTGGTCATCAGGCTTGGCAAAAAGTACCTTTGCTCTCAAAGACATCTCACCAGCTTTTTTTTTAAAAGAAGAGTTTCACTCATTTGCCCAGGTTAGCCCAGAACTCATTCTGTAGCACAGACAGCTTTCAAACTTACAACCACCCTGCCTAAACAGTTGGGATTAATGTCTCACCCACCAAGGAAGGGTTAACAAAGTGTCATTTCTGTGTTACACTAGTGCTTCGTAGCAATCTGGAATTCTCAGCACCTTTACTAGATGAAGAAAAACACCAAGAATCACCAACATGAGAAAAACTCACAGGTAATTCCCATCCATGCCACTATCAAGGATACACATGGCCACAAGACAAACAGACATGGTTCCAAATGCTGTCCTCATTCACCCCTACAGACTCATGCAAATTTATTGGCATTCCTCTCCCAAATCTGTAAAATGGGTATAATAATTTGTGAGCCTCCAATGGTGGCAGGTAATAAATAACTTACCTCAAATAACATACTTAGCACAATATAAGCTCAAAGTAGGGCCCATTCAACATGTCCACTACCATCCTTAAACTCTAAACTTTACAAAAAGTCTACTGTGGACAGACAAATTTGGGATTCTCTGTCTGGGTATCAAGGCAACAGCTGGGGCAAACACATCTGAGAGATGAACTTGAAGGACCCTAAACACAGAGAGAATGTCACAGAGGGAAAGGGGGGCCCAGCAGACACACAGAAATCAGTATTATCTAATTTCTCCCTATCTCACCATTCCTGCCATCTCCAGCCTTTGAGGTCAGCCCCCTGCTAGGATCCTCAGGAGAGGACTTCATGTCAAAGTCCCAGAGTGTGAACATTAAATATATAGCCTCAAAGGACAGCACATGGTGTGTGTGGGGGGGGGGGGTGTCAGTCGGGGCTGAATATTGCCCAGAAGCAGGGCTGGTAAGAGAAAGGAGAGACAGCCAGCACTATAAAGCACTCTTCAAATCACTAAAAGAAATAGCTCCCAAGCGCTGGGAGTCCTAAACGGGCCTCAGCCAGGAAGAACACAGCTCACACCCAGCATGGAGGTGGCTGCATCAGAAATCTTACAGGCATTGAGATTAGCATATGTTAATTATATAGAATAACAGGCTTATTTATAACATTTTCGTAATATAACTCTAATGTATTCTGACTGTGTCCACCCCATCACCTCTTGCTTGTCCCTGCCCAGTTCCCTTCTCTTCCCAGCCAGTCTCCCTTTTACTTTTAAGCCTTTTTTAATTGTGGCTGCTTACAGGAGTTTGGGTCAAGGGTTATCTGCAGAAGGTGCTGAAGAGACTTACCGGTAGCTTATATTATTGAAGAAAACGTCTCTCCTTCCCTGGTCAGCATTAACAGCCAATAGATCCTCAGGGATGGGTGAAGAAGACACATGAGCCCCTTTCCCCAGCTACAGTTAACTGCCTGTAAGTCCTCAGGAGGGGGAGGGGAGAGCCTTCTGAGCCCCTCCCCACCCACCCCATAATGGAAGGATAACAGGCTCAATCTTGTACTGTAGGTATTTATTTCTCTGTGTTGGTTCACTTCCCCTGCTCTAAACCTGGTACTACAGTCTACCTGCCATAGAGAGAACTGGCTGTGTAAGCCAGGGCATCCTGGAGTTAGTTAGCCAACACCCTGCTTAGCAAACAGCTACATTAGCCATTCATACGCAAACCAGCCAATCATCCCAGACCCAGAGTCCTTGTCTTTGTTTTGTTTTGTTTTGTTATTTAACTAACATTAAAGTAACAGGTTTTTAAATGACATTTTTACACATACTTAGTTTTTGTTGGTTCCACTGCCTACCCACTCCTCCCCATTCCCTTACCAACACACACACATGCATACATATGCACATACACACACACACACCACACACACACACACACACATACACACATACACACACACACACACACACACACACACACACACACACTTGCACTTCTACCCTTTCAGGTCCTGTGTTTTGTTACCCTCCCACCTTTCTTCTTTTCTCCAGATCCTGTCTTATTGCCTGATCATCGCTCACACTCACTCCCACATAATACAGATTTAACAATTAGACACTAGGCTCCAGGCTCCACACATGAGAGCAGATGATCAATGTCTGTTCTTCTGGACCTGAGTTACTTCACTTAATGTAATGTATTTCCTCATCCCACCCACTTTCCTGCAAATCTCATTATTTCTATTTGCTCTGCAGCTGAACAAAATCCCATTGTGCACGCACATTGTCATTAGCCGGTCCCCAGTTGATGGACATCTAGGTTGCTTCCCTTTCCTAGCTATGGTAAACAGAGCAGCAGTGAACTTCCTGTGTGGGATGCTGTGCAGCAGGGTACAGAGTTTTTCGGGTATTTGCCCAGGAGTGACAAAGCTGGATCCTCTGGCGACTCCTATTTTCATTTCTTAAGAAACCGCTACACTGACATCTATAATAGCTATATGAGGCTCATCTCCTCCAAATCCTTGCCAGCATTTGTGATGGATTTGCTCTTGCCATTCTGACTAGAGCAATATGGAATCTCACAGTAGGACACCCTTATGCATGGAGGCACAATCCTCTCCATACAGACCAAGTAATGTGGGAAACCCCTACCCCACCTATCCACTGAAGTCATTCAAACAGGCCAATGCTAGCTCGTTCTGTCCTGATCCTCCTTCCCCAATGGAAACTACAACAAAGGTTTTCCCCACATTGTTCCCTCACTCTCTCCTGCCTATTGGCCAACTGTGATGCTTCCCTTCATGCCCATGGGGCACTGCATGCCCCTTCTCTTAGGGTAGACTCTGTCATAGACATGGGGTACTGCATGCCCCTTCTCTTAGGGTAGACTCTGTCATAGACATGGGGCACTGCATGCCCCTTCTCTTAGGGTAGACTCTGTCATAGACTCTGGGGCTCATCTTACACAGTGAGCTGCAGCTCCCAGAAAAGCAATTAACAGACTGTGTTCTCTACTCCCAGATACCAGAAGGTCCTGGCTGGGGACACAACCAAGTTCTCATTCCAGCAGATGTGGCTACTGCAACATGGAGCCAACCCTGCCCTGCAGTGTGAGACTCAGTGCTAGTCTTTGCTTTCACAATCTGCCTTCATTGCTTTATCCTTTTGGTGCAAGCTCTTTCTTTTCTTATCCAAACCATCTTGTCCTTCTACACCTAGTCCTGAGCACAAGGGATATCATCGCTCACACACTAATGCTCGGGTTTAACTCCCTTCTTCTCTTTCCAGTAGTAAGAGAGGTCTGATGTGTTCATGATAAAGATAAGAACATTTCGGGAAGTTTTACATACACACACACAGGCACTTTTTGCCAAGCCCCATAACCACAGTTTGATCCCTGTTTCCCACATATGTACCTCATACCCAACAGGCGGACAGACAGACAGACAGAGACACAGAGAGACTTGTGTGTTGGAAACTGGGTCTCCAGCTATTAGCACTATTAGAGAAGGTTCTAGAAAATTTAGAAGGTAGAAGAAGCAGGTCTAGGGGTAGGTATCTCTGCTTCCCACTTTCCATGGTAAACAGTTCTTATTTCGCACACACTCCTGCCTCCATGATGACCTGCCCAAGTGACTGTGGACGGAAGCCATGAATCATCTTAAATTTTCATTCATTAAGTTATTTCTGACAGTTATGGAAAGTGATCAACCTGGGCAGGTTAAGAAGGCTGTCTTGCCATGGGGTTGTTACACAACACAATGGCCAGAACATGTGCACCAAGACTTTGGTTTGCTGAAATAAATTGGATTGAAAGTTCTCAAGGACACCAGGGATTTGGGGCAACATGTCACAGACTTTCTGAGCACCATCATGTCCATAAAAATACGCTCTGCAGTAGAGACCTTGGGAACTAATTAAGTATTAGGACATTTTCATGCTCAGACACAGGCACCCATGCACTTTAGTAGCACACCCACAGACCAGCAGCAGCAGCCCATGTTCTCCTCACTTGATTCATTAATATTTGACTTCTCTGACTCTAAGATGTGTTGAATATTTTAATTACAGAATCTTATTACATGCTCAGGGATTCTTAAGAGAAACAGACATAATTTTCATAAAAGTTTTATGAATCTGACTCAGACTGTGAATATATAGTACAATCCAATAAGTATTCATGACAATTAAAATGTATGGGACACTCACTTGCTGCGAAGCATCATCTCATTTAATCCTGACTACTGTCTTAATGAGGTTTCGAAGAGTTAAGTGCTTGTCCAAGGTCACAGAGAGTCTGAATCAATCAACATACTCTGCCAGTTTCCAGAGTTGACAACCTTACTGTTTTTTAATATCTAATAATACACAGAACCATTGTAGGGAATATGCCTATTCCTAGAAATGCCAGGGAGTTGATGCCCATCTGTTGGTTCTCCCTGCCTTTGTGGCCTGCTGGCCAATAAAGTCCACTAGGGCAAAGGGAACGGAGATGAAAAATGGAGTTCAAAAGCCTTGTGGGTACATACGGTGAATAACTCACACCAGGACCAGCTGCAGGGCATCAGACCAACTTTACTTTGGGTGATTGCAAGCTTATGAAGCTTTGGGGGACGGAGGGTAGGGACATCCAGGACGGGCAAAGGTCACTGGCTTGGAGCTCAGGATACCAAAATGCCTCATTAGCATGGGGAAACATTTCAGAAATCCCAGGTGCTGGCTGAACAGGGTCAAATGATCCTGTAATCTAACTGAGGCTAGGTGACATTCCTCAGGTGGAAGTATGTGTGGGGGTCTAGAATTCCCCAGACAAGGTCAGAGGAGAAACCCCACTAATGAGGGGAGTCTTCCATTACACACCAAGTCCAGAGGCTATCTGGTCAATGGTGGACTTCAACCTTAATTAACAGGTTTTCCCACAATGATCTTTCCCCAGAGAAGCACCCAACCAGTGACTGCTGAGTCCAAGGAGAAGCACCTGAGCCCCTGTGTCCCCAAAAGGCTATGCTCTGTACTCATTACATAACTCCCTGATGGCAGTTACAACCTAGTACCTGCATGACCTAGTACCTGCATGACATCCCTTACTAACTGCTCTCTTCCTTTCAAATTATGTGGCAGTGGTATTTCATATAAGGCCTCAAAAAGCTCCTAAACTCTTTTCTCAAAGACTTTCTTTCTGGGGGACCCCAATCAAAAGTCATACTTTACAGCAGGATCAGTAAACCTCTCTAAAAGGCCAGCAAGAAAGTGCCTGCAGTGTATGAGGGGCTGCAGAGATGGCTCAGCAGCTAGGAGTACCAATGCTCTCGAAGAGGACCAGCTCCCAGACCTACATCAGGCAGCTCCCAAACACCTGTGAACTCCAGCTCCAAGAGATACCACACAGGGGGCATATTCACATACAGGTACACATACTACACATGATTAAAAATTTTTAATTAAAAAGAATTAAAATAAAATAAAAAGAATAAAAGGAATTAAAGCTTTGAAAGCCAGACATTCTCTCTCACAGTCACTGTAGGGATAGTGTTTATATGCAATGTAAGTTAAGAGCTCGTTGGAAGCACATGTAGCTTAAGGCTGTAAGCATTGTAAATAAAAAATAGTCCCCCATGTCATTACTCAGGAATGAAGAAGGCATAGAAAAGTCCCATGCTTCTACAACTCATCTCTGACATTCTCACAGGAAGGTCACCAGAGATGATAAAGGACTGAGTGAGCCTGTTTTCATAGATTCTTACTTATAGACACTGGATTTAGGGTTTCATTATTTCATAAACAATTGTCTCTTTCTGTTGCTCAGTCATTCAAAAATAGATTTAAAGCTGGATCAAGTCTGGAATACAGGTCAGTTGGTAGAGTGCTGGCCTAACATAGAGTGCTGGCCTGTGGTCTATTGCCAGCACTGGATAAACTGGGCATGGTGGTGCATGCTTTAAATCTCAGTACTCTGAGGGGCAAGGGGCTGGGCTGGAGGTATGAAGGAGCCTCAAGAATCCAAGGTCAGCCTTAGCTACATAGAGAGTTTGGGACTTCCCTAGGCTATGTGAGACTCTCTCTCTCTCTCTCTCTCTCTCTCTCTCACACACACACACACACACACACACACACACACACACACGTTAAGTAATAATTAATTAATTAATTAATTAAGTGGCTACCCATACATTGTAAGTACTTGAGGGGCAGGGGCAGGCAGAGCTTTGTAAGTTCACAGTCAACCTGGTCTTCGTGAGTTCCAGGACAGCCAGTGAGACAATATAAACAATTACATAAAACAAATAACTAGTCTTAGCTTCCAGGAGGTAATTTTCCAGCCTCAGCTTTGACATCTTTGTCCTCAGCCTTGCCCTCAGAGATGACCAGCTTATTCTGCAGCTGGAGGTAGCTCTGGTCCTCCGCAGCTTCTCCTGTTCCTGTCCTGCTTGCTGCGTCAAGGTTTCAAGTTCCTGATGGGATCTGCCAAGCTTCTCCAGGGCCCTTTTCCAGGGTCTCTTTGCCTCTGCAGAAGTCTTTGTCGTATTCTGCACATGCTCCTGCCGCAGCATCCACTGCTTCTGAACTGATTGAAGTTTCTCCTCAAGGACTCGCTTCTTAGCCTTGAGTTGCTCAAAAGCAGTCTGAAGCTCTGCGTACTTCCTGTGAGCCTCTTTGACCTGGGGGAAGGCCTCAGATAGAGCACATTTTATGACCTCCACATGATCCATGTATGTGGCCTTCATGCCTTCCACAGCTCCTTAGTTCCAGTTGCCTTTTGCCGACTTGCATCTTCAGAAGCCAATGCATCTGGATTCTGGTCAGTATCCTCCTGAGGCAGAGACGTCTGTAAGAAGTTCACTACTTGAAGCTGGCTACAAAGCAGCAGCTTGTCTTTCTTCCGAGAGTTCCTACGAACTCCCCCATGATCTTGGCAGGCAGTTCTGCTTCCTCCTGCAAGCCTGCAGCAGGTTCTAGAAAGGCTGCTGCCTCAGCCAGAGCCTCTTTCATCGCAACAGCATTGACACCTACCATACCTTTGGATTCTCCTGGACTGCCCACCTAGGTCAAGATTCAATTTTTTAATTTTTAATGTAGAAGGTGTAATAGCCTTGAGAGAAATACCTGTCCAAGTCCCAGCCAATAACAGTGGCCAACCGTGTCTATAATCAGCCCATTTGAGAAGGTTCAGAATCTCCCAGCAGCAGTTCTTATGGTCTGAACATGATCTACACTCCTAAGGCTCATATTCTAAGGACTTGACTGCCAATGGATGGTATTCCTGGGATGTGAATGGCCTGTGAGGGTTCCACTGAGGGGATTGTAAGACTCTGACGAGCCTTAGCTTACTGGGGAACCCCCTACCCCAGTGAAGAATGTGGAGCCAGGGATTGATGCAAAAGCAAGAGGAATTTATTGTTCCAGCATGCTGGGGTCGTCATCCTGCACCCAAAGGAGAGGGAGGACCTCCTGGTGGCAGCAACTAGGTACAATATGATTGGCAGAACAGTACATCCATTAAACTGACTGGTCTTTAGGGAATGAGGTAGTAGGGGCTTAATTAGCCTTCCTTCTGGTCTACCTGCACTCTGACCTGTCTCTTTCTAGGAGGGAAGGGGTGTGATGGAATTTTCCAATGGCTCTGAGCTGACCTCTTCAAGGTCACAATGCAATGCCACTGGTCACTTCAATATGCCTTCTCTCATTGTGCCCTGCCAGGCATGAGGGAAGCCCCACTCCTCCTTGTGATGCTCTGCCTAGTGCCCTCTCCCTGACCTCTTCAGGTACCTCCACGCAGATATGGGGCCAAGGAACCGTGGACAGAGTCCTCTGAAACCATGAACAGAAATAAATCTGTTCTCCTTCTGTTGCTCTTCTTAGAGCAGAGTGATTGAATGAAAGAGTGATTCAGAGAATGAAGGAATGATTTTCTTTCCTGGCTGGGTATCTTCCTCTCTCCACCCTCGACTCAGCAAGCCAGCAGACCAGCTTGGAGACTCAGGAGTACCAGCAGCTACACAAAGATGGCGGTGGAAACAGCTGCTGCCTCTTCCTTTTCCAGGAAACCAAGCAAGCTCCCAGAGAAGCTCAAGAAAACCTGGAACAGCCAAGTGGCACACTGAACCCGAGCGGTTAGAATAAACCTCATTCCACCTGCTGTTGAGTTGTTTACATGCCAGCCTGAATTTCTCTTAGCATCTTTGTACCTATATAGATCCACCGCTACCTGTGATTAAGAACACAGTACACTGTGCACCTGGGACTAAACAAACCTGAAGCCAGAGGCAAGCATGCCAACACTCCTGCTTAGTCAATACAGCACAAAAGACACTTAGGTCGGTGTCTTCCCATCTGTACAGTGACCAAGTAGACAGACGAGACTATTTACAGTCCTTACTGTGTGGCAGGCACTGGCCTGAGCCTGAGCATTCAGGAATTTATTAATTCCACAGCAATCCTGTGAAGTGAGTGCTATTAAAAACTCCACTTTGCAGATGGGGATCCTGAAATGCAAAGTCATCTTCCCCAAGTCGCTTGGCCAGTGGGTGACTGCGCAATATCTCACACCCAAGTGGACTGACTCAGGTATGTGCCGTAACTATAGACTGGTGAACATGTTCAATCAGCAGACAGTAAATATTTATGAGCCATAGAGCATCCCCATCACAAACTCTTCTTTTTCATCTCTTAATAATGCTTTTAGGAATATACAATCTGGACTGCTCTTTGTTTCTTACTGAGATGGCTCAGTAGGTAAAGTGTTTGCCTTGCAAACACATGGATCTAAATTCTACCTCTAGAATCTATAGAAAAGAGAAAAAAATTTAACATTGTAATACAAGTACTGGGAGGAGGAGGAGACAGGTGGATCCAATGGGGCTAAATGGCTAGCCTACCTTGCCTAGTCAATAAACTGCAAGGCCCAGTGGGCAACAGTGTGGTCCCAGTGTCTCGGAAAAACACAAAGTAGCAAAGTAGACAGTGCCTTTGGAACAAGAGTTGAGATTGTTTTGCCTACATATACATGCATGCACATGTGATTTACACACACACACAGAGAGAGAGAGAGAGAGAGAGAGAGAGAGAGAGAGAGAGAGAGCCACTCACTAGAAGCCAATCTTACCTCAGGGGCTGTTCATACACAGAAGTCCTTAAATCATCCATGATACCGAGGACATGCCACAACTTGAATATCCCAAACAAATCAGTCCCTCAAATGACTTCCGTTTTAAGTCAGGGATGGTTGTTTGTTCCTGTAATCCCACTACATGGAAGACTTAAGGCATCAGTCCAAGGTTACCCAGGGCTACCATGTGGAAAGAAAGACAAACAAACAGAGGCATAAAAGAAAGGAGACAGGTGAGGAGAGACAAATGAGAAAGAAAAAGAAAGAAAAGATAAAAAGAAAGAATAAGAGAGGGGAATGGGAGAGAAAAGAAAAAAGGGAAGAGGGGAAGGAGGGAGGGAGAAAGAGAGAGAGTTTTCAGGATCACCCAAAATTGATTATGAATCAAGTATCTGAATATAGGTTTTTCATGTAAGAACAGGTAATATTTAGACTGGAAAGAAAACCAGCATATCTTAAAAAAACAAGCCACTGAGAGACTTAGCTCCAGGCCTGACCAGGCGGTGAGCCTCACTGCAGTTCATCTCATACAGCCTCCCAAGGCACACTCAGACACCCACAGACACACAGACACACGCCAAGGACCACCATGTTTTACAAAGCTCTGGCAGCATGTTAGATTTCATCACTGGGCAGACCGGAGGCCAGTACTGTACTGACTCTTGGAGCTGTCCATCAACACGTGATCTGCCCACACTTCACCAAAAGAACAGAGAGAATAGCTGAGACATTACAGACCCAGCTCAGATCTCAGGACTTCAGCGTCGAGAGCTTCCTGACTTGACAGACCGCTTTAAAGATTTCTACAGAAACTAGCTCGGCTGTCAGGCCTGTGTGTGTGTGTGTGTGTGTGTGTGTGTGTGTGTGCAGCCACGCCCCTCCAGTTCATTCAGCTGTCTCTCCCGCAGTCCCTGCAATAGCAAGAAACAGGCAAAAACATTATTAATTTAGTTACATTCACAGGATAAAGCAGTTATCTGTTGCTAGAATAATGGCACATTAAGAAGCCACATTATATTGTCAAGGTTTAAGACAATACAAAACAATAGGACTATTTTACCCAAGGTGTCTTGGGTTTGATTTGCTTCAGCTATGTCATCCTTTCCCAGATATTAGTAATCTAGCCTAGTAATTAATTTTCTGTTGCTGTGATAAACACCTTGATCAAAAACAACTTAAAGATGAAAGTTTATCTTTGTTTACAGTTTCGGAGGAAAAGTCCACAATGGCAGTAAAGGTATGGCAGCAGGAGAGAGAAAAGAAGCTTGCTGCTGTCCTTGTATGCAAGAAGCAGAGAGTCAGTAGGAAATACAGTGAGGCTATAAATCACCAAAGCCCAGATCCCATGGCAGACTTCCTCCAGTGCAGCTGCACCTCCTAAGAGTCCATAACCTCCCGAAACACCATCACCAACTAGGGACCAAATGTCCAAATCCACAAGCCTGTGGGGACATTTATCATTTAAACCATCACTCCCAAGAATATGCTCTTCATAGCAGTGACATAGGTTAAGAGCACACAGGAAGTGGGTCCCAACTTGTCAATATCTCTCTGGCCAAATCAAACCCTATGTTCATTCAGGGTCAGTCTGGGAGGGAGGGCACATGAAAAGAATGGACTGGATCTCTGGCGCTGTGTTTGTAAACTCTGAGACACAGATATGACGATGTTAAAGGCACGGGGTCTAATTATCTGGCAGTCAGACTATATGGTTTGTCTAAGGCAACTTGAACAACACACAGAAGCAGAAATGGATTCCTCCAGTGGAGTCCCATTCTCTCAGTTGGTGGGAAACATTCTAGATTTGCATAAGGGATAAAAGTAGAAGCTCTGTGGACTTGCAGGTTAAATAAGATCTGGAAACCCTAGAAAATGAAGAAAGACGGGGCTTGAACATCATGGAAGGAGATGACAATGTGTGGAAGTGTTTTTTCGAGAAGTCTGCAGCCCAAGCTAGCTTCAGCACACTATGTGTGAGTTCACCAAGGGTGACCTTGAACTCCTGAACCTCCTCCCTCCTCTGCCAGTAGTAGAGCATGTACCCTGATGCTTCATCTATGGTTTCTAAGGCTCTGGGCATCAAATCCAAGGCTTCATACACACAGGCAAGCACCCTACCAAGCCACATCCCCAGCCCTTGACTCCAAATTCTGCTGAGAAACTTTCAAGGTGACTCTTCCACTAGGGAAATTCAGAATTTGGGGAAGGAGGGGCAGAATCTCATTAGGACACGTGAGAGGAGGGGGAATCATTCACAGTTCACAAATACTTACAAAACTCAGAGCTACACCTAAAATTAGGAAATTAAAACTAAATAAGGGAATTTAGGCAGAATCGTTGCCATCAAAAGCAGCAAGCATATGGGCTGTGCTGTCGAGTGGAGACCATCAAGCTGAGATGTGTAAATGAATCTTGGAGATTAGACTGATCACCCAGAAGAGAAAGAAATCATGCCTTTTAAATGCCTAGAGCCCAAAGCCAATATTAATGTAGCCACAGCACATTGCCCTTTGGAGACAGTACCTGTGAGAGAACTTTGGTGTAGCCCTTGAACAACTTTGTACAAAGGAAAAGAAATAGAACACACACACACACTCAGAGAGAGAGAGAGAAAGATTTCAAAATTGCCTTTTCCAAGTGTTTCTAACAACCTATTGTGTGTTTTAATGAGTTGGAATGCCTGCCTCCATTGGCTGGTGTGTGTTTTAAACACTCTTTTTGTTTGTTTGTTTGTTTGTTTCCAAGGCAGGGTTTCTCTGTTTATCCCTGGCTGTCCTGGAACTCACCCTGTAGACCAAGCTGGCCTCGAACTCAGAAATCTGCCTGCCTCTGCCTCCCAAGTGCTGGGATTAAAGGTGTGTTCCACCATGCCCGGCTTGGTGTGTGTTTTAATGAGTTGGAATGCCTGCCTCCATTGGCTGGTGTGGATTCTCAAGAAGGCTTTTCAGCAGCTCTCTTTGGCTTCCACTAGTTCCTGTTTGATTCTGCATATTCATGAAATGCTCTGCAGAACATGTTGCAGTTCAAACACTTGCTTTCAGCTTTGCTGACTTCAATAAGCCTGTTCCTCTCTGCTCGGCAGTTAATTCAGGAGGCTCAGAAGCCACTCCTACTGGGCATTTTGAGCTGCAAGTCGGCAGAGCAAGGTGAGGGATTTTAAGAGCTGAGCACAACCTTAGTTACAGACAGGGAAGAAAGGTTTGCCAGAGGGACTCTGCCCACTTGTGGGAATGAGAGGCCTTCCCCAGCTCAGTTTGCAAAAAAATTGCTCCGTTTTATAGTCCCCCTCTTCCTTCTGCTTCGGAAAGCTCTGTGAAGGCAGGAAGCAGCTGCAAAAATAAAATGTAAGCAGCCATGCGGCTGGCAGCCATTTTTTGTTAGGGTTGGAGAGGAAAGATGTCATGTGACTTTACTACCATCTTGCTTAAAGCTGATCATATGGTGTGGGCCAACCACGGAGGCATAACAGATCTCCAAGACTCTTTGGATTAGGATAGATGTATGTATCATAATTCCTGTTCTGAAGACAAAACTATAAAAAGGTTTGTGAAAGGTAGGGTTTAAAAACAATGCCTGATTAATAAGATATTAAAGCTATACCTTTATGCATTCATACACAAGAATGTCCCTCATACCAGCAGCTAAACTTTGTAACTTAAGAATCCCTCAGGTAATGATGTAGGTGACATTTTAAAAAAACTTTTTAAATAGGCATTTAATAAATTCTTACAGTTCAATAATTGCCCATTTCCTTATGGTTGATGAATTTGCATATGAAAATGAAATATTGATTAACGAACTTTCCTGTATAAAAAAGATTGCCACATCACTTTTTTCCTAAACATTTCTCCACGAGAAGTCACCTGGTTATAGATATGCGTTATTTAGCTGACCACAAAATATAAAATCCAGTAGATGATGGCTATGTTGACTCACATTTCTGATCATCTAGCTTCTCAAAGCCTTAGTTTTCATACAGAATTTTAATGCATATTTTATTTTAAATGATTCTTTCTCCTTCTCCTCTATCTAGTTCATCAAACCACACACCATTTGGCCCTCAGCCTTCTTTCTTCTACTTGTATCTATAGTCTTTTCTGCCCCATCTTTAAAGCTATCTTTTTACAGAATCCTAGGGTCCTTTCTAGTTAACTGAGTGTACACCTGGATACACTTTAGCAGTCAGAATATAGGCATGAAAGAGGACATAATGTGTTTACCTAAGTCTGGGTTACCTTCCATTTCCATGGAAATTTTAAAATTTTTGTTTCTCATTATGTTTGAATGATATTCTACAATAGTTTTGTTACTCCTTCATTTGTTGATGAACATGAAGTCCTGTTAATTTCCTGGCTATTATGAAAAAAAGGCAGTGAAAAACATGAATGTGCATTTTTTAGGTTGTAGGCTATAAAATTATTTATATATATGCCAGGGTACTTACATATATGTCAGCATATATGTAAAAACTGTTTACATACAAGCCAGCATAGCTGGGCCATATGGTGGTTCTCTTATGTTTTGCACTAGGTGATGTCTGCATATAATGAATAAAGTACCAGCATCTTTCTTGATCTAAATGCTATTGACCTTTGCAGCGACAACAACCATCCAGGGACAAGTATCATAAGAACAATTTTAAGTAACTATTATACTATGTGACATTTGCACAAAATGATAGTTTGTATCTGAGTCATATACTTGACCTCCTTAACTTTGCATTTTAGGACACTGAACATTTATTTTGTATTTTTAACAGTGTTTCATCTTTGGGCTGTAGAGGTAGCTGAGTAATTAAGAACACTTGCTGCTAATCCTAAGTTAGTTAGATCCCTGGAACATATAAGGAAGACATAAATAACCTATTCCTATAATGTGTATTCTCACTTCTGCCTTCATGTTATGCAATCACAGGTGTGACTGTATGCACACACACACACACACACACACACACACACACGGGGGGGGGGGGCATGTCTGTGCACCAAGAGAGGGAGATGAGACAGAGAGAGAGGAGACACAGAGAGAATAAATAAATGAATAAGTGTTAGAGAGTTATTTTGATAAAATTTAAAGTCTTGATTCATTAAGAGTTTAAAATTTAGACAATAAGGGGATAAATTTTATGTCCTGTTTCTATAAACACCTTCACAACTACCCAGTATAAAGAACAAAATAATTTAGAAGGTCTTTTGCTAGCTCGTAAATATTAAATCATAAATGTAGATTTCCCAAATAGATTCTACCACAATGTGCTCTTACAATGTTCCTCAGAATAAGTAAGATATTTAGGTGATAGATTTTTAATTCCTCCCTATTTTGAATTGCTTTATAGCAATGTTTAGAGTATGTTTATTTTTTAAGATGGTTGTCTTCATTTTATCTTCTAATAAAACTTCTGAGAAAACTAAAAAAAAAAAAAAAAAAAAAAAAGAATCCCTCAGGTAGGGCTGGAGAGATGGCTCAGCCGTTAAAGGCTAGGCTCACAACCAAAAATATAAGAATCCCTCAGGTATTGTTTTTAAAGGGATGAAGGGGTTGTAGAAAGCAGCTGAGGCCTGCCACTGTGTGGCAGGGATGGAGTTCCTAAGGATAGACCAGATGCAATGGGTACTCCAGACATTTTGGACATGCTTGATACTGTATGATAATCACCAGAAACAACACCACAATGAAACGAAAATGGCTGGGTCCTAAAAGACAGGCTCTGTATGGTTCTGAGGGCAGGGCCAGAGAGGAGACCTGCAGCCCTTCATGAAGCCCAGAGGAGTATGAATGAATCCCAGATATTGAGCATTGAGTTCTTTGCACAGTTGGAGTTCGGTGTTGCCTTGTTGTGATTGTACCTTTTTCTTCCCTCTTAAAGTGAAAAGGGTACTTTATTTTTTAATATTACAAGAACACACAGTTGCAAGCTTTTATATTTTTTAAGAGGAAATTTTAAATAAAAAAACTGGATATTTTTAAAGAACAAGTTTAAAATATTTAAATTTGTAAGACTATGGAACATTTTAAGTTTATAAAATGTGATCTTTAAAAAATAAATAAGTAAAAGACTATAGAGTTATGGTTCCAGCTATGAGCACCAAACACTAAACACCAGAAACTGGGATGTTCTTATCTTACAAGACAATGACCTAAACAGTCTGGCAAAAGCAGCTTGGCAAAGAGCTTGGAGCAATGAATCTCAACTTATGGGTCACGAACCTTTGGGGTTTAAAAGACCCTTCCACTGGGGTAGTGTAGGACCTTCTACAGGTCAGATGATCACATTGCAAAACTGTAGTTGTGAAATAGCAAGGAGAGAGACTTCATGGTTGGAAGTCACCACTACGTAGAGAAGTGTGCTGAAGGGTTGCAGCATTGGAAAGGTTGGGAGCCACTGACTTGGAGAATGGTTTTCTTTATCTAAGGCCTATTCAGGTTTAAGAATGTATGTCTGGTCTCCTTGTCTTTGCTAACTTTGTTAAGATTTAGGGGTTTTTTTTTGATCTACTGAATCATATAAGAAACTGTCATGCTCTGTACTGGTGTGCTATGAAAGGATCAGGAGAGTGCTCTGTCTCTCTGTGAACTGTATTTATGAGTTGAAGTTTTATTTGAATACTAAAAGAGCTTAAATTCAGAAATCTTTATCTTTGTAAGGTTAAACCTAACAGAGATAAAGCTATAAAATCCTAATTTTATAAAAGCTGCTAACTTATTGTACTCTGTGAAAGACACTCAAGACATGAAAGTTACGGTCAGTCACTGCCACTAAGGACCAAACCCTTTAATGTGTTCGGAAGTATATTTGTAGTAACACTAAGAACTAAAGTAATGAATTACAGAAAAAACTTTATTTAAACTCATATGTGTTATCAATGTTAAGCCTAAAACAAGTAACTAAAAGCAAGCAAAGTTTATTTAGCTTATATACTTAATAGATTATGGTCCTCAGACTCTTCAAAGATCTGCTAAATATGACATTTAAAATGTTTAATGGAAAAAGTTTAGTATGAAAGACAGAGACACACATTACCCCACCCCCACCCCCAGCCCATCTCCTAGCAGTGACCCGAAGGCCTCCAAAGGGGATGATGGGGCAGGATGACTCCACCTGGATTGTTATAATGCTAACCACTGGCCAAAACTGTCCCAAGGCTTTGCCTGCCACCAGGACCCTGCCATGCCAAACTCTGACATGGGAGAGTTGAGTGCTCCACTTTGCCTTGACAAAGTAAGATCAGTCTTGCCAAGCTTCTCCTCCACAGGAAAACCCCTCAGATCCTGTGGGCCTGAGGGACAAAGACTAATGCTGCCCTTGGATCTCTGCCCCCGAGGAAGCCATAGAGACCACTGGAGCCTAGGGTAGCCATCTAGTTAATGGGTAAGTCTCTGTCATTCTAATTGATACAAGGGCCATTTGGATTATACTTCCTGCTCTATTGTATCCTTCTCAGACCTGATGGCATTGATTGTGAGACCAGCTGTAGCTTTTCCAGTTTAACAATGACAGGCAACCAGCTCCTAACATCAGGTCCGCTGCTACCTTGTTTGTTCATTTCGTATGTAAAAGGCAGGCCTTGCTTTTTCAAGAGCTGCTTGGACTCCTGCTGAGCAAAACAACCAGTTTGCCTTTCTAACGGGCTTCACATGAAAGGATGCACAGGTTTCAGATGGAACTTTTGGCCGTTCCTTTTGAACTTGCTTTGCAATGACTGTTCTAAGTAATAACTGCTCAAGTCTCTGGTAAATGACTGGAAGAAAAGGCTTACATCTGTGTGAGGTCTGTGGGTCTACGGAAGTGTCCTAAAGTGTTTAAAGGGGTGGAATATGAAAGCTTGAGTAAGTCCTGAGGGTCTAAGGAAGTGATTTAAGATACATAAATGCAAGTTGTAAATGTGTAAGAAAATCACTTAAGAAATCTAAAAAATGTAAACTGTTTCAAAGTTTCTTTCCTTCTATGTATAGGAATTCAAGGTGCTTCTCGTTGGGCTAAAATATCTCTGTCCGATCTGTATGTCCGGATCTCTGGACAGGAAAAAATGCTCATCCTTTGAATCCCAAAGCCGTGCTGTTTGCCCTGACTTGAAGGCATGCGTCTCCTCCAGCCGTTTTACTGACGCCTGTTAGCTGCTTTTTCTACAATGTGGATTTTAGTACAGATTCCAAACAGTGATAATGTTAATATATCTAGAACTATTATCTCTTTTGTAAACTAAAAATTCATGTAAGACTTTGGTTCATCTCTCACAGGTCAAACAGACTCCAAGATATGGACAGCCTAAGTTTGCCTCCCTGTCTATTCCTGCTAACAAAGTCTCTCTCCAGGTATTGACACTCCTCCTTTTCCCCAACTACCAGGACCATGGGTCTGAAAATTCTAAATGTAAGACTAGACGCTTCCTGTGAATGCCTCATTGCCTGAATCCCTCTCAGCCTTTGACTAGAATTCCAGCCTTGCTGGGCTCTGGCAGCAATGTCCTGATTCCAGCAGGAAATAGTTACAAGAGAGAGTGCTTTGCCCCTTATCCTCAAAAGGCTGGAGTAGTTCATCAAAAGGAAACACCATGGCATAGGGGACAAAGTGGCTACCTATAATGCCTGTTCACATATTAGAAAAGGGATCTGTGAAAAACCAAATAGACCTAGATCTATCAATAGGTATTTATCAGCAGAAATAATTCTACAATATGAGAGGACATTTGACTGGCTTTATGAAGAAGGAGGAGGTGTTTATGGTTTTAGAGAAAATTGTTGTTTCTATACAAACCACTCAGGAATCACTAGAGATAATATAGCTATCTTCAAAAAACATTGCATAAAAAAGGGGACCTGAGGTGAAAAAAATGGCTAGTCCCTTGTCTTATTTTTGGGCTTCTCCTAGATAGTAACTGATATTAGCCATCCAAGGGCCGGGCCGTTGACCATTCTGTTTCTGCTAATTACTGTTGGCCCTTGCATCAGTCATGCCTTAGATATAGAAATTCCTACCTGGGAGTCATTAAGTTGATGGGTATTCGATCCCAATACAAACAGATATCTACCACAGAGTCAAGTGATCACTAAGCAGGCTCTAGAGCTGGGATTCAAACCAAGAACTCTGACACTGGAAACTTAATGAGTGTGTTCTATAGTTTGCCTCTAATGTGGCAGCAACTAAGAAGAGGAAACAGATGAGGTCTTAAGAGCAGTTGATCCACTGGCAGAGGTTGTCCCATCCAAGTTAATAGGAAAGTTTTGACTAGTCACTTCTGCCATGAGTGCAGGACAGGAAGATGCAGTACATGCGCTACGTATGTGTATTTTATCCCTGAACCAACTAAATACACTAGATTTTTCCCTCAAGCCAGAGCATAGAGACTAGTCCTTTCTCCATTGGACTTCCTAGGCTTCCTCTGGTAAATACAGGGCTTCAAGTGCCATGTCTGATCATGTCCCAAAGTCTAAACTTGATTGCAGATAAAGTCAAAGATTAACTTAACCCAGTCAGCTGAGACTACTGCCATATTTCTTCCCACTCGGTTTTTTTCTTCCAGAGAGTCCCACAGCCCTAACCTCCAGTCTAAGAAAACTAAACCTACCCATCTCTCCCCACAGTACATGAAAACCATTCTCAAGTTGAGAATCCATCTCAGGTCCTTCAGAAGAGCAGCATAGCTCTTAAGTGCTGTGTCATCCTTCCAGCTCCCATATTTGTATTTAAAACCACCCCTTTAAAAATAATGAGAGCAAAATAAAACTTTCTAGACACATCTCAAGACACAACACCTTTCACATACAAAATCCAAATGAAAAATGGGATCTTAGACTTCACCAATTTGCTGTGGCATGGGTGGCAAGAACTTCCAGTTCAGTGGACTGAGCTAGAGACCACTCCAGCATCTGTCCTCATTCCCTCTTCTGTTACTCCCATGGCATTTCTGCCAAGAAAAATCCAACTGAAAAATAGGAACTTGAGACGACCAGACTCTGACCAGCCTTCCCCACACAGAGGCCTGCTGTTCCTAGAGACCCGAGCTGAGTCCACACTCCCCCATAGCCCCCACCACCACAAAAACACAACAAACTCTTGAATTTGAAAAATCCAAGGTCAGTTCTCCTATCAACCTGTTCCAGTAACATCCAGCAACTCCCACATGGATGCCTAAACCCAACAAGTTTCAGCTATTTATTTTGATCATACCATCTGTGCTGGGGGGGGGGGGTTGGGGAGGGAGGAAGGGAGAGAGGGAGGGACAGAGGGAGAGGGAGAGAGGGGGGTGGGGCAGCACAGGTTCCCACATGGAACTTCCTGAAGCAGGCACAAATGCTCATGTCCCTCTGGTCTTCACTCCCTTCCCTGGCTTTGCCAATCAATCACTAGCAATACTTTTGAGAACTGGAAATGTTTTCAGCCCCATCTGCCCTTTTTTGAAAGGCCACCTTTAAAATCATCTTCCTGGGTCTAATTATCTTTTATGGGGATACTAATATCTCATTCTGCTGTGTTCTCCAGCTTTAGCAACCATCTTCTCTGTGTGCAACAATGACAGAACACACACACACACACACACACACACACACACACACACAGAGGCAGGAGCCAGGGTGCTGTCACCTGACACAGAGAAACCCAGACCCTTGCCCAGCTTTTCCAGGTTGAACTGTGGCAGAATCAGGTCATTCTAGCATTCTTTTCTCTACTCCATTTTGAGAACAACTCAGTTTCATAGAAACCAAAGCCTTTCCTGCTGGTTTTTTTCTGAGGCAATTGAAACAGAGGCTTAGAATGCTTGCACTGACATTGGCTTTCCTGGTTTGAATTCTGCCTGTATTTCTTATTATCTGCACAGTGCTACCTAAGATGTGTAACCTCTCAGGCCTTGGCTGATGCATCTGTAGCATGTCCCCCTGTTCACACTGCAGGGGCAGCTAGGAAGCTGTTCACACTGCAGGGGCAGCTAGGAAGCTGTTCATACTGCAGGGGCAGCTAGGATGCTGTTCACACTACAGGGGCAGAGAGGAAGCTGTTCACACTGCAGGGGCAGCTAGGAAGCTGTTCACACTGCAGGGGCAGATAGGAAGCTGTTCACACTGCAGGGGCAACTAGGATGCTGTTCACACTACAGAGGCAGAGAGGAAGCTGTTCACACTGCAGGGGCAGATAGGAAGCTGTTCACACTGCAGGGGCAGATAGGAAGCTGTTCACACTGCAGGGGCAGAGAGGAAACAAAAGAGTCAGGTCAGAATTGGGGCTAGGTATAACCTCCAAAGATCACCCCTAGTCTCCTATATCCAGCAACTACATCCCAGATCCTAAAAGACTCAAAATAGCATAGCTAGTGTACAAACACATGAACCTATAGAGAACATTTGAGGCCTCATCTATGGTGAGGGAGGGGCTACTTGTACTTAGAATGGGCAGTCACTTAAAGGATAGTGCATACATATTTGTTCAATAAAATAAATACTTTGCTTGTA
The DNA here is from genome assembly GCF_000001635.26 of Mus musculus. Taxonomy (NCBI): domain Eukaryota; kingdom Metazoa; phylum Chordata; class Mammalia; order Rodentia; family Muridae; genus Mus; species Mus musculus. The sequence goes on from NC_000082.6 coordinate 12,965,014, forward strand.
AAATAATTCTCTGTCTTGACATCACTTCTCCTCTCTTTCCTTCTAACTGTCAGGTCTAAAGAGAACTCCAATTCCCAAGGCCTAAGAGACAGTCCAAACACCCAGAAATGAGCTCAACATGGACTGGAGGAGGATTTCTGATGGTTAGATAAACACCAGCATCCCTCGGAAACTTGTGAAACTGGTTCCCCTCTACCAGAAGGAGTCAGTGCCCTCACATAAAGGATATATGCCTGGATACCTGTGGTGTCTGTTAGCTTACAAAGCTCATGCTGGCCTCCAGGACCCCTCCATATAACAACAGATGCCTGATACATGTTTCAAGATCTATACTAGCATCTCAGACCTCTCACATTCTCCACCCTAAACTCCCTCAGGTCATGTGCTTCCCTCCCCCTATAACTCATTCCTCCTATAACCCTGCTATTCTCTCCCTCTCTCTCCCTCCCCTTCCCCCTCCACCCCCCCCCCCCCCTGCTTCTCTCACTCTGATTTCTCTATCTTACATCCTCTGCTCTTCTGGCCTCTCTCACAGATAGCTCTGGCCATGCCCAGTCTGTGGCCACGCTCAGTCTACCTCTTTTTTCTCTCTGTTCTGAACTCTTCCAGATACCTCTGCCTGTTCTCCTCCTCATATCTACAGTAACAACCTTCCTCTTAATACCATAGAGCAGCTGTTGTCAGTTTGTGCACCGACAGCAGTTGGATGTGCCTTGGAATAGAAGGGTGGGTGAGGACAGACAGACAGACAGACACTGGAGAAGCTGCTGCCAGAGGCCGCCTGAGCTGAACAGTCTTTGCGTCCCTGTGATAGTAAATGGGCAAAGTCTGAGGAAACTCGGGTTTATTTTCTTCTGAATGGGGTGGGGGTGGGGTATATATGAAGGGGTCATGGGATGCCTTTAAAGTTTCTTGATCTGCTCTCACTTTTTAAAGGCATTGTTTTAAATACAAGTAAGAGAGCTGGAAAGATGGCTCCATGGTTAAGAAACAAACAGCAAGTACTGATTTGTGAAGGATCTGAGCTCCATTCCTAAGGTGCACCTCACATGGCCCACAACTGCCTAGGCCTCCAGCCTCAGGTGATCAGATGTCTGTGACCTCCACCGGTGCCTACACTCATGTGCACACACCCACAATCTGATATATACGCAAAATTAACAACAAAAACAAACTTTAATTTTTGAATAAAAATACAGTTCTCTGGCTTCACTTGTGTGGGGAGGAGACATAAATTCTACCTCTCTGAGCTCTCTGCCCCACAGTGCAGCCATTGGATGAAGGAAAGTCCCTCTCAGGTTCTCCGGGCTCCCTCCCTTGCCTGATCCTGGTAGATGCTTGAGGATATCACCCTCACCCTCTGCTATGGTTGAGATGGTGTCCTCCCCCACCCCCCACCCCTGCCCCTGCCCCTGACCAAGGCTCAGATATTGAAATTTGTGGTTTCCCCTGTCTATGGGACTCTTGGGAGGGTGTGGAACCTTTAAGAGGCAGGGCCTTGTGGGAGGTCTTCAAGCCACTGGGAATGTCCTTGGTAGAGGTATTGGGGTCCTAGCTCCTTCTGTTCCTTTTCTTTCACATCTCACTGTGAGACAAGGAACCTTGCTGTAATGTGTTGTCCCATCATGTCCCATTCTACCCTGTCACAAACCAAAGGCAACGGGGCCATGAGCCAGAGCCTGCCAAAGCATGTGCAGGTATTCTCATTACAAGCTGACGTCCCTGGGTATAGGTTATCGTACCAGATAGCTGACTAACACAGCCTATGTCCCAGGAAGGAAGAACCCCCGGTTCAGACCCAATACAGGTATATCTGAGGCAAGCTGCTTCCTGTATCGTGCTTGGTATCACATCAGTTTGATGAAGACTCGATTAGATGTCAGCCCAATAATATACATATTAAGTTAGAGGTTACACATGAGATCTCACCTGGACAAATTCTGCTGCTCTTGTTTTTATTAACTCTTACCTAAAACACCCGATGCTTCCAAAAATGACCGTTCAAAGGCCCATGTGATGGCTACAACAATGTACAACATCATGGATGATCCCTTGAGGTGTGCTTGCTAAGTTCAGAACTGAGGGGCAACAGGTTTTCTCCCTTCTTAATGCTTAGAGTGAGAGCAACTCAGCCCCGTGCTTACTCTAGCACCTAGTAGGCATTAAGTAGTACTCAGCCCCGTGCTTACTCCAGCACCTAGTAGGCATTAAGTAGTACTCAGCCCCATGCTTACTCCAGCACCCAGTAGGTGTTAAGTAGTACTCAGCCCCATGCTTACTCTAGCACCTAGTAGGTGTTAAGTAGTACTCAGCCCTGTGCTTACTCTAGCACCTAGTAGGTGTTAGGACTTTACTCTTCCTCAGCTGGAGAAGCTTCGACCCCATCTCTCTTCACCATCTTATGTGCGATGTGCCTCTGTGCCTCTGTGTCTCTTCTTGTGAGAGTGCAAATAGAATACCTTGTGTTTGTATGGATGGCACCTGTCAATAATAAAATTGATGGTCTCTAAGCAGGAAATAGGAGGGCAGAAATGATCCTGGGATACTGCCATGCGAGAGATTCCCCAGGAGAAATGTAATGAGACAGACGCAGGTTCCCAAGCACAGGTAACCAGCCCGAGTAGAGCCACCTACATAGGTTAAAATAAATGGGTTATTTTAAGTTATGATCTAGCTAGAGAAGAGCCTAGCTGTATGGCCAAGGTATTTGTAAATATATTTTGAGTCTGAGTCTTATTCCTGGGAGCATGGAGCTAGGAGGAATAGGCAGAGCTAACTTCTCCATGAGAGTGTCAAAGTTTGAATGAGGATCTGCTCGGCTGTGTATAAACACAACCATGGAGGCAGAACTGTGTCCAAGTCAAGTCACACTTCGAGGATTTGAATGGACAGGAATTCTGGATTGACATTGTTAATGTAAACAGGCTTGCTGGGATCATCCAAATGAAAGGTGGCTTTTTCCTTAACAGCTGATGGCACCTAAGTGTCATGCAGCCACGCAGTAATCATCTGCTGGTCACTAACTAACGTCAGATGCCAAGTGTGGGGGCAGGCAGGGAAATGGCTCAGTCAGTAAAGAGCTTTCGTGCAAGCATGAGGCCTGAGCTGGACCCCAGAACCCATGTGAAGAAGCCTAGCACATGTCGTATACATTTGTAATCCCAGAACTTGGAAAGCAGAGGCAGATGGATCTCTGCCAGCCATCCTAAGCTACTTGTGGTGTTCTAGGATAATGAGAGATCTGGTGTAAAAAATAACCACAGTGGGGTTGGAGAGATGGCTCGGCAGTTAAGAACACTTGAGTCTCTTCCAGAGGACCTGAGTTTGACTACCTAGCACCTATGTTGGGCTGTTTACAACTACCTATAACTCCAGCTCCAAGGGACCCAATATGCCACTTCTGGCCTCTGACAGCATCTGCATACATGTAGCATACACACACACATACACACAAAAACACACATACACACACAATTAATTAACATAAAATAATTTTTTAGAATAACTAAAGTGGACAGCCTGAGAAACAATGACGGACGGTATCTCCTAACCTCCATTCACATGCATGTCTACACATGAGCACTCACATTCCGGATGTTTATAAGGCAAAGATCACAAAGACTTTACAGTCTTGTGCATAAGCTATCTATTCTCACAGCTGATTTCAAACTACACCAACCATAGTTCTGAAATCCAGTGCAAAGCAGCTGCCACAGAAATACCTTTATAGAGCGAAGTGACGAGCCTTCAAATGTTTGTACATTTTGAAGCCAAAGGGGTAACTGATTGATCAGTCAGGGGTCCGTGAGCACGGTGTTATCGTCCTCCAATTTTCTGAACAAAATCTGCAGAGAGCAAGGCAGTCAACCACATATCCCCATGTCGCTGGATCCCTAATCACCTGAGAAGGGAGTGGCAATGCTTCAAAAACAGAACAGTAGACCATGAAATGCCCAAGATGCTTTCCTTGGAGGAACATTCTCAAAATCAGTTGAATAGAAAGAGCTTTCTCTAATTACCTGGTAAAACTACAACACATTAGTAAAAGGTTCAACTTTTTGTTCTGGGAAATGAAGCCGTAAGAGTTCCCTAGACAAGACAGGAAATGTTCTTTGTTCCCTCTGAGATAGTAAAGCCTTGTCAGGCAGAGTAGCCAAAAAGCCCCAGGGTCACAAGCAAGGTCTCACTCAGAGTAACCCAAGCTACCCTTATAAAACACAGTTTCAGCTTGGATGTATAGCATCCAGCCTGGTTGTCAAAGTTCTCTAGGGAAGTGTGTGTGTTGAAAGTCCAATCGCTTAGGCTCTACGATCAACAACTGATAAATGGAACCTCTTTGTCTTAGTCAGAGTTTCTATTCCTGCACAAACATCATGACCAAGAAGCAAATTGGGGAGGAAAGGGTTTATTTAGCTTACACTTCCATACTGCTGTTCATCACCAAAGGAAGTCAGGACTGGAACTCAAGCAGGTCAGGAAGCAGGAGCTGATGCAGAAGCCATGGAGGGATGTTCTTTACTGGCTTGCTTCCCCCGGCTTGCTCAGCCTGCTCTCTTATAGAACCAAGACTACCAGCCCAGAGATGGTCCCACCCACAAGGGGTCTTTCCCCCTTGATCACTAATTGAGAAAATGCCTTACAGTTGGATCTCATGGAGGCATTTCCCCAACTGAAGCTCCTTTTTCTGTGATAACTCCAGCTGTGTCGAGTTGACACAAAACCTGCCAGTACACTCTTGAAATTGAGAAGTTTCTGAAAGGCAAAGGACACTGTCAATAGGACAAAACCACAATCTACAGATCGGGAAAAGATCTTCACTACCCCTGCATCTGACAGAGGGCTAATAACCAAAATATATAAAGAACTCAAGAAGTTAGACTACAAAACACCAAACAACCCAATTTAAAAATGGGGTAGAGAGCTAAGCAGAATTCTCAACAGAGGAATCTCAAGTGTCCAAGAAGCTCTTAAAGAAATGTTCAACATCCTTAGACATCAGGGCAATGCAAATCAAAACAACCCTGAGATTCAACCTTATGCCAATCAGAATGGCAAAGATCAAAGACTCAAGTGACAGCACATGGTAGTGAGGACATGAAGAAAGAGGAACACTCTTCCATTGCTGGTGGGCTTCAAACTGGTACAACCACTCTGAAAATCAATCTGGGGTAGTTTCTAAGAAAACCTGAGATAGTTCTACCTGAAGACCCAGGTATACTGCTTCTGGACATATACTCAAAAGATGATCCACCATCCCACAAGGGTCTATGCTCCACTATGTTCATAGCAGCATTATTCATAATAGTCAAAAACTGGAAGCAACCCAGATGTTCCTCAACCAAAGAATGAATACAGAAAATGTGGTTCATTTACACAATAAAATACTATTCAACTATTAAAAACAAAGAGATCATGAATTTTGTAGGCAAACAGAGGGAACTAGAAATTATCATCCTGAGTGAGGTAACCCAGACCCAAAAGGACATGCATGGTATGTATTCACTGATAAGTGGATACTAGCCAAAAAATACAGAATATCCATAATACACCTCACAGATCATAAGAAGTTAAAAGAAAGGCCCAAGTGAGGATGCTTAAGTCCTATTTAGAAGGGGGAACAAAATAGTCATAGGAGGCAGAGGGAAGGAGGTACCTGGGTGGGAAAGGGTGGGGAATAGAGGCAGGGGCAAGTTTGGGGAGAGGCAAGAGAGAGGCTCAGAGGGCCAGGAGAATAGAAATGAATAGAAATATGCAGCTGCTGGGAGTGGGGGAAAATCTCTAATAAGTCTCAGAGACCTGGGATGGGGGAAGGCTCCTAGGACTCAATGTGGGTGACCTTAGATGAAGTTCCCAGCAGTGGAGCTATGGAACCTGAAGAGATCAGCTCCAGACAGGACCCCAGTGGAGGGATGGGATCGCTAAGCTACCTACCAAATTTTTGACCCAAATTGTTCCTATCTAAAAGAAATGCAGGGACAGATGTGGAGCAGAGGCTGAAGGATGGTTGGTTAGTGACTGGCCCAACTTGGGATCCGTCCCTCAGGCAGGCACAGACCCCTGACACTATTATTGATGCTATGCTGTGCTTGCAGACAGGAGCCTAGCATGTCTGTCTTCTGAGAGGCTCTACCAGCAGCTAACTGACACAGCTGCATATAACCATAGCTAAAAATGGTATGGTGTGTTCAATATGCTTGGCCTAGGGAGCAGCACTATTAGGAGGTGTGGTCTTGTTGGAGTAGGTGTGTCACTGTGGGCATGAGCTTCAAGACCCTCATCTGGAAGCCAGTCTTCTCCTGTTTCCCTTTGAAATAAAAGGATTCACCACTGAATTTAGATTTCAAAAGGCTTACAAGATTAGGATTTTAGTTGCCGCACCCAACAATTGAGTTACCATCTTTTCTTAACTTAGTTTGTGTTGTGTTTTCCTTCATGTGGCTGCTCATCTGGGTTCAAGAGAGAAAGGTATAGTGGCAAAGTGTGGGTTTGCCAGATGTGCACCACAAAGGTGGTGGGGCATTTGAAGCATGAGGCTGGCATGGTAGCAACCCTCCAGTGAACTCTCAGCTCCTACCATGCATGCCTGCCGGGATGCTGTCATGCTTCCCACCTTGATATAATGGACTGAACCTCTGAACCTGTAAGCCAGCCCAAATTTAAGGTTGTCCTTATAAGAGTTGCTTTGGCCATGGCATCTCTTCACAGCAAAGGAAACCCTAAGACATGTGAGACAAAGGTCAGGAACCCCTGTGGAAGAGTTAAGGCAAGGTTTGATGTTGTGGGAATCATTAAAAAGAACCTGCAAGTTCCCGCACTACACTCTGCTACTCTCAGCCCCTGCTGCCTGGCCAGTCATGTACTGGTGGGCCATGACCGACCAGTTTTATCTTGTGGAAACTCTCTTGCCCAGAGCTCCCGAAATGTCTCCACCCAGCTTATTAAGTTCTCACTGGAGGGTCGCTACCAGGCTAGCTCGTGCTTTAAATCCCCACAGTCTTTGTAGTGCACATTAGGCAAACTCACGCTTTGCCACTGTACCTTTCTCTTTTGAACCCAGATTAACCGCTGCATGGAGGAAAACACAACACAAACTAAGTTAAGAAAAGATGGTAACTGAATTGCTGGGCGCAGCAACTAAAATCCTAATCTTGTAAACCTTATTAAATCTAAATCCTCTAGTGGTGAATCCTGGTAAATCCGCCATTGAAACCGGGAGACACTCGGAGCTACACCTTGTCCTCATGCTATACCTGTCCAAAAGGGCCTAACTCTCTCCTGCTTCTCCTCTTCCTCCATCCAACCCAGAAGTCCTGCCTACTCACCCAGTGATCGGCTCCTTTATTAGGGGATTGCTTCGCAAGAAGCCACCTGAGTACATGACTCACCCTCATTCCAGATAGCCACCCTCTCCCCCCTCTCCCCCCACCCCAGCAGAATTAATGAAAAATACAAGCAGCACAGAGGTATCCACAACAGTTTGAAGGAACTAAAGGGGATGGCAACCCCTCAGGAAGACCAACAATGTCAACTAACCTGGACTTTTTGGGAACTCCCAGAGAGTTAACCACCAACCAAAGAGTATACATGGGCTAGTCTGAGGCCCCCGGTAGATATGTAGCAGAGGACTAACTTGTCTGGCCTCAGTGGGAGAGGATGTGCCTAATCTTGTAGAGACTTGATGCCCCAGGGTGGGGAGATATGGGGAGCACCCTCTCATAGGTAAAGGGGAGAGGAGATGAGAGGGAAGAACTCTGTGAGGGGGGACCAGGAAGGGGGCAGCATTTGGGATGTGAATAAATAAAATAATTAATTAATAATAATTTTAAAAATCAGAAAGGCCTGTTCAGTAGTTTAACGTAAGATTTTCAATGCTGTATCAGAAAGCTATTTCTTTAATTCAACTTTAGATTCTATCAATCACAGCCCTTCATAATATTAAAGACAGACTCTGCACATACACTCTCAAGTCCTAGCTTCTAGGTCTTTAAATTAATAATAAATAATAACAATAAACAGTTATTTTGTGCTCATAGCTTTCTCCTCACCACAGCAACCTTCAGGGGTCAACTCTGTGGTTGTCCCACTTATAAATGCATATGGTGAAGCAGGGAGAAAGTGCTGGGGAAGACTACTCCGATGATAAGTGTCAGAAATCTGGGTCTGGATTACAGGAGAGAAATTGGAATGTATTTATTCACGAAAGTAGAAAATATCATAGACTCTTCCAGAAGATTAGAAGAAGAGTTGTGTAGGAATAAAAAAAAACAAAACAAAACAAAAAAACCCCTGGACTCCAGCTTTCTCTCTTCCTCCTCTTTCTTCCTCTCCTGCTCTGGTACCATCATCTCTCCTCCTATCTTGGTCTTATCCTCTATGGTGGCACAGAACTCTCCACGTATCATACAAGGTTGGCATTGCTCAATCCATCTTGCATTCTTATTGTTGTAGCCTATGAGTGCAAAGGTAAGTTCAAAACTACTGTAGCTCTCCAGATGGTGACATCACACCTGACCCCTATGGTCAGTCAGTGTGCAGAGGGAACTGGGATGCTCTGACTAGGAAGGCTTGGGACCCTTGAGGGTGGATGGGTGTGGCAGGCATGCTGCTGAAATGAAGCATGTGGGAAAGCTTATTGGGCAGACAAAACCAACCATTGCAAGGTGGTTGACCCTTCTTTGCTATATTGCTTTATTAATAAATAATGAGAATTAGATCTGACATGTCCATTTTCCATTAGTGTAAAGTTGACATGCATATATATATATATACATACATGTATATATACATACATATATTGAAATTCCTGAACTTTGACAGAAAAATGGATAGAAAGGAATATTCCAGAATAGCCATGGACAAGTAGCCCTCTGAAGATGTTCTTGGGTTGTTGGCTTTGCTCACAATTCCTTAGAGACTCTGCATTTTCTCAAAGCTCTACACTCAGCCCTGAAGGCTGTTTTTTGGAACTCTGAAGTTAAGCAGGACAGTCAGCAACCACTGACCTTGCCCACATCCTTCACTATGTAAACACAAAGCCTAGCACGCCCTCCTCTTGACTGCATCCTCCTCCACCCCATGTGAGCACCTGGCTCAAGATGCTACCCCTCTACCAAGACCCTACTTTCTGGAATGCACACTATAGAATCTCTTCCCCTTAGAGTATGCACAATTTGTGAGTTGCTGTTTCATAGGTGAACTGAAGCTCTCCTTGTATGTTAGTCCTTATAGGCTAGACACGTTAGCTGAGTGTCCTCCTATCCCAAACCCAATTTCTCTAGAAATTCTTGTCTCTGGCTCCCTTATATTGCTGGCCTGCAGCCCTGGATCTAGAAGGATTCCTGCCATGAGAGACCCCCCCATCATGAGCATATCAAAAGATCATCTGAATAAAGCTTGCTGTGTGCTGCTGCCTTCTGTGGCTACAGCATTTCCTCTGTTAGCTGAAAAATCCACAATTCACACTCTTTCTGGCTGGGAAGAAAAAAAGGGATGGTGTATATGTGCTTACATAGGCATGACCACAGTGCTTCACTGAGTTGGACAAAGCCAGTCATCCTGCCCAAGGCAGGATGCTCCTCTCTGCTGCCTTGATGAAGTTAAAAGCACACTAGCAATAGAGGATTATGTTTGTAGGGCTGCTCTACAGCCAAAATAGAAAAACAAACAGAGAGCCCTTGATATCCTCAAGTGTAAACAGTGCTCTTAAACCCCAGTGGGTCTCAATGCAGATTTTCCCCAGTGAGCATAAGATGAGCCTGGAACCCTAGCTAGCAGCATGACCATAGCCTGTGAGACCCCAAGCAGCAGACCATGCCTGCCCATGCCCCTGACTTCTATGGGATGATAAATATGTTTCTTCTGGAACTGAAGAATGGCATTTCTTCTTCTGTTATTCTCATCTGCTACTTAGCAATAACATCTCTATTGAAGCAAACTCTTTCCCCAGGGTCCTAAATCTGCAGCCAACTAGATCTCTGTATTTTACCAGAAAATAGTTAATCTGAATTCTATTTAGTGACAATGACTAAGCCGTTGGTGCTATTGCTGCCATTCACAGTAAGAAGAGGTGACCCAGCGGCAGTTTTTGGTTTTTGTTTTGTTTTTTTTGTTTTGTTTTTTTTTTTTAAATCCAAAGTTGACCTTCATTTTCTTCCAGTTGCTCCATGAATTGGCCATGAATGTGGTAGCAGCCATCACACACGCTCCCAGTCACCATTCCAACTCATGCAAAACATCCCAATGACACGGGCTGTGCTGGGATAAAAGCTACTGGCTCATGGAAGCCCAAGAGCATTGTCAAATGAATGGCATACCTTCAAAGATGCCACAAACCCCAAACATGAAAATGATTTCCCCTTAAAACTATGAAGAGTAAAGACAAAAATTTGCAACCACAATACATTTAGATGAGGTGGCTTTAATTGCTATGCAAGCTAGAAACAATACAAAAACTCAATACTGATCAGACAGGAGGAAACAGGTGTGTGTTTTCACGGTGACTTGACCCTGTTTTTTACCAGGTATATTCAGTCTGTGTCTCCTGGACCTCATGCATTTCACTTTATCTTTCAATGTGACCTAACATATTTGTTGATGGTGGAAATGTTTTGTCACAATCTCAAAAGGATGAGATTCACTGATTTATACTGAAGACATCATTAACTATAAAACAGATATATTTACATTGTCTTTCTAGGACGTGGGCCTAAGGGACAAAAATCAATATTTACAAGTGTGTGACAATTTTTTTTATTATCTCCCCATAGCAAAAATTTAAATTTGAGAAAACTACAAGAAGCAGTTTAAGGAAAAAAAAGTATCTTGTAAAATAAAAACTAGCAAGTTAAGATAATATGGGGAAACCCAGGGTTCTGGCAAGGTCAGATGTAAAGTGATCAGAATAAAATGGCTGGAAGGCTGGAGAGGTGGATCCACAGTTAATAATACTTGCTGCTCTTCCAGAGGACCTGGGTTCTGTTTCTAGCTCTCGCATGGCAGCTCACAACACCAGTTGCAGTGGACACAGCACCCTCTCCTGGCCTGCATATGCACTGCATTCTTGTGGGCTAGACTTAAAAAATAGAAATAAAAGAGAGAGAGAGAGGGGGGGAGAGAGAGAGAGAGAGAGAGAGAGAGAGAGAGAGAGAGAACAAAATAAAAATAGTCTTTTATTAAAAACAAAAAACTCCCAGCCATGTTCACAAACAATGGCTGACTATATTTTATGAATTCTAATTTTATGGTCCTGAAGAGACACTCTGCTGTGTGTATAGCTCTGCTCTGTAAAGCTGACACTATTGGAGCCTACAACAGTTGTTGGGAGCCGCCCCCACATTCGCCGTTACAAGATGGCGCTGACATCCTGTGTTCTAAGTGGTAAACAAATAATCTGCGCATGTGCCAAGGGTATCTTATGACTACTTGTGCTCTGCCTTCCCCGTGACGTCAACTCGGCCGATGGGCTGCAGCCAATCAAGGAGTGACACGTCCGAGGCGAAGGAGAATGCTCCTTAAGAGGGACGGGGTTTTCGTTTTTCTCTCTCTCTTGCTTTTCTCTCTCTCTTGCTTTTCTCTCTCTCTTGCTTTTCTCTCTCTCTTGCTTTTCTCTCTCTCTTGCTTCTTGCTCTCTTTTCCTGAAGATGTAAGAATAAAGCTTTGCCGCAGAAGATTCTGGTCTGTGGTGTTCTTCCTGGCCGGTCGTGAGAACGCGTCGAATAACAATTGGTGCCGAATTCCGGGAAGAGAAAATCCGGGACGAGAAAAAACTCCGGACTGGCGCAGGAGGGATACTTCATTCCAGAACCAGAACTGCGAATCAAGGTTATAAGGTTCCCGTAACACAGACTGTTGAGAAGGATTCAACTGCCGAATTCAGAACTCATCAGCTGGGGAACGACGGTGATAAAGGTTCCCGTAAAGCAGACTGTTGAGAAGGATTCAACTGCCGAATTCAGAACTCATCAGCTGGGGAACGGAAGTGAGAAATGGCTTTACCAGGTATGTTTGGCCTTGAACTTTTTCTAGTGTTAGGAGCCCTTTTGTTCCTTTTCACATGTTATATAGTGCTTAAGGCAGGGCTAAAAATTCTAGAGGAAATTCAGGACAGTCTATCAGAAGTAAAGCGGGGAGAGAGAGTAGGAGCAAGGAGAAACGGTAAGTATACAGGCCTTTCCAAGGGTCTTGAACCCGAGGAAAAGTTAAGGTTAGGTAGGAATACCTGGAGAGAGATTAGAAGAAAAAGAGGAAAAAGGGAGAAGAAAAAAGATCGATTAGCGGAGGTCTCTAGGAGATACTCGTCACTAGATGAGCTCAGGAAGCCAGCTCTTAGTAGTTCTGAAGCAGATGAAGAATCCTCCTCTGAGGAAACAGACTGGGAGGAAGAAGCAGCCCATTACCAGCCAGCTAATCGGTCAAGAAAAAAGCCAAAAGCGGCTGGCGAAGGCCAGTTTGCTAATTGGCCTCAGGGCAATCGGCTACCAGGTGCACTCCCGCCCTATGCGGAGTCCCCGCCCTGCGTAGTGCGTCAGCCCGTAGTGCGTCAGCAATGCGCAGAGAGGCAGTGCGCAGACTCATTCATTCCCCGAGAGGAACAAAGGAAAATACAACAGGCATTTCCAGTCTTTGAAGGAGCCGAGGGTGGGCGTGTCCACGCTCCGGTAGAATATGTGCAGATTAAATATGGAATCAATGCTAATTTTACCTTGGTGCAGTTAGACAGGCTTGCCAGCATGGCACTAACTCCTGCCGACTGGCAAATGATTGCAAAAGCCGCTCTCCCTAGTATGGCCAAATATTTGGAATGGAGATCTCTGTGGCGAGAGGCTGCACAGGCGCAGGACCGAGCAAACGCTGCTGCTTTAACTCCAGAGCAGAGAGATTGGACTTTTGACTTGTTAACGGGTCAGAGAGCTTATTCTGCTAAACCTGATAAGAGGTATCAATGGAAGGTCTTACCACAGGGGATGTCCAATAGTCCTACAATGTGCCAGCTTTATGTGCAAAAAGCTCTTTTGCCAATAAGGGAACAATTCCCCTCTTTAATTTTGCTCCTTTACATGGATGACATCCTCCTGTGCCATAAAGACCTTACCATGCTACAAAAGGCATATCCTTTTCTACTTAAAACTTTAAGTCAGTGGGGTCTACAGATAGCCACAGAAAAGGTCCAAATTTCTGATACAGGACAATTCTTGGGCTCTGTGGTGTCCCCAGATAAGATTGTGCCCCAAAAGGTAGAGATAAGAAGAGATCACCTCCATACCTTAAATGATTTTCAAAAGCTGTTGGGAGATATTAATTGGCTCAGACCTTTTTTAAAGATTCCTTCCGCTGAGTTAAGGCCTTTGTTTAGTATTTTAGAAGGAGATCCTCATATCTCCTCCCCTAGGACTCTTACTCTAGCTGCTAACCAGGCCTTACAAAAAGTGGAAAAAGCCTTACAGAATGCACAATTACAACGTATTGAGGATTCGCAGCCTTTCAGTTTGTGTGTCTTTAAGACAGCACAATTGCCAACTGCAGTTTTGTGGCAGAATGGGCCATTGTTGTGGATCCATCCAAACGTATCCCCAGCTAAAATAATAGATTGGTATCCTGATGCAATTGCACAGCTTGCCCTTAAAGGCCTAAAAGCAGCAATCACCCACTTTGGGCAAAGTCCATATCTTTTAATTGTACCTTATACCGCTGCACAGGTTCAAACCTTGGCAGCCGCATCTAATGATTGGGCAGTTTTAGTTACCTCCTTTTCAGGAAAAATAGATAACCATTATCCAAAGCATCCAATCTTACAGTTTGCCCAAAATCAATCTGTTGTGTTTCCACAAATAACAGTAAGAAACCCACTTAAAAATGGGATTGTGGTATATACTGATGGATCAAAAACTGGCATAGGTGCCTATGTGGCTAATGGTAAAGTGGCATCCAAACAATATAATGAAAATTCACCTCAAGTGGTAGAATGTTTAGTGGTCTTAGAAGTTTTAAAAACCTTTTTAAAACCCCTTAATATTGTGTCAGATTCCTATTATGTGGTTAATGCAGTAAATCTTTTAGAAGTGGCTGGAGTGATTAAGCCTTCCAGTAGAGTTGCCAATATTTTTCAGCAGATACAATTAGTTTTGTTATCTAGAAGATCTCCTGTTTATATTACTCATGTTAGAGCCCATTCAGGCCTACCTGGCCCCATGGCTCTGGGAAATGATTTGGCAGATAAGGCCACTAAAGTGGTGGCTGCTGCCCTATCATCCCCGGTAGAGGCTGCAAGAAATTTTCATAACAATTTTCATGTGACGGCTGAAACATTACGCAGTCGTTTCTCCTTGACAAGAAAAGAAGCCCGTGACATTGTTACTCAATGTCAAAGCTGCTGTGAGTTCTTGCCAGTTCCTCATGTGGGAATTAACCCACGCGGTATTCGACCTCTACAGGTCTGGCAAATGGATGTTACACATGTTTCTTCCTTTGGAAAACTTCAATATCTCCATGTGTCCATTGACACATGTTCTGGCATCATGTTTGCTTCTCCGTTAACTGGAGAAAAAGCCTCACATGTGATTCAACATTGCCTTGAGGCATGGAGTGCTTGGGGGAAACCCAGACTCCTTAAGACTGATAATGGACCAGCTTATACGTCTCAAAAATTTCAGCAGTTCTGCCGTCAGATGGACGTAACCCACCTGACTGGACTTCCATACAACCCTCAAGGACAGGGTATTGTTGAGCGTGCGCATCGCACCCTCAAAGCCTATCTTATAAAACAGAAGAGGGGAACTTTTGAGGAGACTGTACCCCGAGCACCAAGAGTGTCGGTGTCTTTGGCACTCTTTACACTCAATTTTTTAAATATTGATGCTCATGGCCATACTGCGGCTGAACGTCATTGTTCAGAGCCAGATAGGCCCAATGAGATGGTTAAATGGAAAAATGTTCTTGATAATAAATGGTATGGCCCGGATCCTATCTTGATAAGATCCAGGGGAGCTATCTGTGTTTTCCCACAGAATGAAGACAACCCATTTTGGGTACCAGAAAGACTCACCCGAAAAATCCAGACTGACCAAGGGAATACTAATGTCCCTCGTCTTGGTGATGTCCAGGGCGTCAATAATAAAGAGAGAGCAGCGTTGGGGGATAATGTCGACATTTCCACTCCCAATGACGGTGATGTATAATGCTCAAGTATTCTCCTGCTTTTTTACCACTAACTGGGAACTGGGTTTGGCCTTGATTCAGACAGCCTTGGCTCTGTCTGGACAGGTCCAGACGACTGACACCATTAACACTTTGTCAGCCTCAGTGACTACAGTCATAGATGAACAGGCCTCAGCTAATGTCAAGATACAGAGAGGTCTCATGCTGGTTAATCAACTCATAGATCTTGTCCAGATACAACTAGATGTATTATGACAAATAACTCAGCAGGGATGTGAACAAAAGTTTCCGGGATTGTGTGTTATTTCCATTCAGTATGTTAAATTTACTAGGGCAGCTAATTTGTCAAAAAGTCTTTTTCAGTATATGTTACAGAATTGGATGGCTGAATTTGAACAGACCCTTCGAGGCTTGCCATCATTCAGGTCAACTCCACGCGCTTGGACCTGTCCCTGACCAAAGGATTACCCAATTGGATCTCCTCAGCATTTTCTTTCTTTAAAAAATGGGTGGGATTAATATTATTTGGAGATACACTTTGCTGTGGATTAGTGTTGCTTCTTTGATTGGTCTGTAAGCTTAAGGCCTAAACTAGGAGAGACAAGGTGGTTATTGCCCAGGCGCTTGCAGGACTAGAACATGGAGCTTCCCCTGATATATCTATGCTTAGGCAATAGGTCGCTGGCCACTCAGCTCTTATATCTCACGAGGCTAGTCTCATTGCACGAGATAGAGTGAGTGTGCTTCAGCAGCCCGAGAGAGTTGCAAGGCTAAGCACTGCAATGGAAAGGCTCTGCGGCATATATGAGCCTATTCTAGGGAGACATGTCATCTTTCATGAAGGTTCAGTGTCCTAGTTCCCTTCCCCCAGGCAAAACGACACGGGAGCAGGTCAGGGTTGCTCTGGGTAAAAGCCTGTGAGCCTAAGAGCTAATCCTGTACATGGCTCCTTTACCTACACACTGGGGATTTGACCTCTATCTCCACTCTCATTAATATGGGTGGCCTATTTGCTCTTATTAAAAGAAAAAGGGGGAGATGTTGGGAGCCGCCCCCACATTCGCCGTTACAAGATGGCGCTGACATCCTGTGTTCTAAGTGGTAAACAAATAATCTGCGCATGTGCCAAGGGTATCTTATGACTACTTGTGCTCTGCCTTCCCCGTGACGTCAACTCGGCCGATGGGCTGCAGCCAATCAAGGAGTGACACGTCCGAGGCGAAGGAGAATGCTCCTTAAGAGGGACGGGGTTTTCGTTTTTCTCTCTCTCTTGCTTTTCTCTCTCTCTTGCTTTTCTCTCTCTCTTGCTTTTCTCTCTCTCTTGCTTTTCTCTCTCTCTTGCTTCTTGCTCTCTTTTCCTGAAGATGTAAGAATAAAGCTTTGCCGCAGAAGATTCTGGTCTGTGGTGTTCTTCCTGGCCGGTCGTGAGAACGCGTCGAATAACAAACAGTGATTTGTCTTCAGTGGACAAGAATTATGTTTGAGTCACTGATACCTTCTTTCTGTTTTGTTGTAGAGTTCCTATTTGTTTTAATTCTCCACCACAAGCTCTTTCTTCTCCAACTGTCCTCTTGGAGGCTCTGATGAATTGTGTTCTCAAGACAAACATTAGACTGATAAACGATAGGTAAAGGTTTAAGCGGGCTTTTCTCTGCATCTGCTCTAAAGCTGCTGCTGCCTCTGCCAGCCGTGCAAAGGTCAATCACAGCTGGATTGCACCGGCAGCACAACTGGCATTTGGAGTTCTTTCCTGAAGAGCTGTCCCACGGTTACCATATTCTCTGAGGCACCTCTGATACCTCCTCACCATATATTCTATTAGAGATCTTTACCCATTCCATGTTCTGACAAAGCATCTCTAGAAAGTATCAAATGCAAAATGGGCCCACTGAGAACTACTCCTGTAGGAATAACTATGGTCTCTCATTAAAAAGCAAACAGGCTTCTATGGGATAATAATGTACTATAATAAGACAAAACAAAAACTAACACATTAGAATTAGACAAAACATACAAACAGAAGACAAAGAGCCCAGAAGGACCAAGAAACAGAGACCCACTCATTCACACACTCAAGGATCCCCCCCAAAAATGAAAAAGTTAGGGTAAGGACTGAAGGAGAAGAAGGGGATTGTAACCCAATAGGAAGAAGAACAATATCAACTAACCAGACCCCCCCCCAGAGCTCCCAGGAACTAAACTACCAACCAAGGGGTATACATGGGTGGTCCATGGCTCCCACTACATATGTAGCAGAGGACTGCCTTATCTAGCATCAATTAGGAGGGGAGGTACTTGGTCCTGTGGAGACTTGTTGTCCCAGGGAAGGGGGATGCTAGAGAGGTAAGGCAGGAGTGGGTGGGTGAGTGGAGGTGCACCCTCTTAGAGGCAAAGGGGAGGGGAGATAGGATGGGGGTTTGCAGAGGGGAGACTGGGAAGAGGGTCCTCTTCCCAAATTTACATTTGACATGTAAATAAATAAAATTAAATTTTAAAATAATCCAATGAAAACACTAAACTGAAAACCATAATATATACACAAAGACCTATAGGGTAAAAAGAAAGAAGAAAATATATATCTAAACAAAATAAAAAATAAAAATAAGATAACTTTTTAAAAAAAAAAGACAGAGCCATGACAACATTATGAGATGAGGAACCTCTAAAGCTGCAGTCAATTTTGTTCTCTGTTGACATCTACTGCTGGGCATGCAGCCAACGCTGAAGGGTAGCTCTTCTCCCACTTAGACTCCTGGAGGAAACTAAATTTTTATTTGCAAGTAGTTACTAATTGGAGATTGCTTCTGAGTTGGGGTGGGGGCATAAGTCTACTTCAGTTCTAGGAACCCAACTGGTGCAGACCTGTGGAGGCCCTGAGCATGCTGCCACAGTCTCTGTGAGTTCAGATGTGCATTAGACATGTTGATTTCTTACTCTTCTCCATCCCCTCTGGCTCTCACACTCTTTCAGCATCCTCTCTGGTGGTGTTCCCTGAGCCCAAGGAGAGTAATTTGATGGAGACATACTGTTTAGAGCTGAGGGTTTCAAGGTCTCTCACTCTCTGCCTATTGTCTGATGTGGGTCTCTGTCTTTGTTTCCATTTCTTTCAGGAGGAAGCTCCTCTGATGATGGTTGAGCAAGGCACTGTTCTAAGAGTACAGCAGAATGACATTAAAATGCATTCTATTGCTTCATTTGTTGTTGTTATTGTTGATGCTTAAGTAGTATTTGGTTTTACCCCAGATTTTATTATTCAGATTATTTTAGTTTTCTCAGTATTTATTTTAGTTTTTAGACATTCGTTGGTGGTGGTGGTGGTGGTGGTGGTGGTGGTGGTGGTGGTGGTGTGTGTTCATATGAAGCCGAGAATTGCCTTTTCAAGATTTGTGAAGAATTGTGTTGGAAATTTGATGGTAATTGCATTGCATCTATTATAATGAACATTTTTTTACCTTACAAGAGCATAGAAGACCATTCCACCTTCTAAGGTCTTCTTTACTTTCTTCCTTCAATGTGTTAGAGGTTGTTTTACTATACAAGCCTTTCACTTGCTTAGTTCGAGTTACCCCAAAACATTTTATGTTATTTGAGGCTATTGTGAAAGGTGTTGTTTCTCTGATTCCTTTGTCAGTTGGTTTTGTATCCAGCTACTTTGAAAAGTGTTTATTGCCTGTAGGAGCATCCCATGGGAATCTTTAGGCCACTTATGTATACTGTCATATCAAAGGCAAATAAAGATACTTTTACTGCTTCCTTTCCAATTTGTATCCCCTTGATCTCCTTCAGTTGTCTTATTATTCTAGCTAAGACTTCAAGTACTATATTGAATAGGTATACCTGATAGCAGACAATCTTGTCTTGTTCTTGATTTTAATGGAATTGTTTTGAGTTTCTCTCTACTTAAGTTGGCGTTGGTTATGGGCTTGCTATAAACTGCCTTTATAATATTGAGGTACATCCTTTGTATCCCTAATCTCTCCAGGATTTTTATCATGAAAGAGTGTTGGACTTTGTCAAAGTATTTTGACATCTAATGAGATGATCATAGTTTTTACCTTTCAGTTTGTTTATATGGTAAATTACATTTATCAATTTACATGTGTTGAGCAATCTCTGCATCTCTGGGATGAAATCTACTTGATCATGGTGGATGATCTTTTTGCTGTGTTCCTTGATTCCACTTGCAAGTATTTTATTAAGAGCATTTGCATCTATGTTCATAAGGGAAACTGTTCTGTAATTCTCTTTTCTTTGCTAAATCTTTATGTTGTTTGTATTATTGGGCTAACTGTGGCCTTATAAGATGAATTGGGCAGGGTTACTTTTGTTTCTAGTTTCTGGAATAATTTGAAGAGTATTGGCATTAACTCTTCTTTGGAAGCCTTGTAGAATACTAAAACCACCTGGCCCTAGGATTGGGGGGAGGGGGGCAGATGTATTTAATGACTGCTTCTATTTTACTAGGATTTATGGATCTGTTTAGAATGCTTATCTGATATTGATTTAACTTTAGTAAGTGGTACCCATTGAGAAAACTGTCTATTTCTTTTGGAATTTCCAATTTGGTAGAGTGTAAGTTTTTAAAGTATGTTCTTACAATTCACTGAATTTCTTTGGTATCTGTTATGTCTCCCCTTTTCAGTTCTACTTTTGTTCATTTAGATATTCCTTCTCTGCCTGTTAGTTAATTGGATAAGTAACGACCTTGTGGATTTTCTCAAAGAACCAAATATTTGTTTTATTGATTCTTTGTATTGCTTTTGTTGTTTTTTCTAATTTATTTATTTTAGGCCTGAGTTTGATTATTTCTTTCTGTATGCTCCTCTTGGGTGTGATTACTTTTTTCTTCTAGAAATTTCAGGTGTGCTGTAAAGTTACTAATATGAGATCTCATCAATATTTTTATGTAGGCATATATTGCTATGAACTTAGCTCTTAGAAATGCCTTCATTGTATCCCATAAGTTCAGGTATGTTGTGTATTTATTTTCACACAATTTTAGAAAGTATTTCATTTCTTTCTTAATTTCTGCCTTGACCCAGTAGTCATTTAGTAGTAAATTATTCAGTTTCCATGAATTTGTAAACCTTTTGTTGTATCTGTTGCTGGTATCCATTTTTAATCCGTAGTGGCCAGATAGAATGAAAAGTATTATTTCAATTTTGATGTATCTATCAAGACTGACTTTGTGTCTGAGTATTTAGTCAGTTTTAGAAAAAGTTCCATGAGGTTCTGAGAAGAAGTATTTTCTTTTTGTGTGGAATGTTTTATAAATATATTAGGTCCATTTGATTTATAACATCAGTAGGCTCCAGCATTTTTCTATTTAGTTTTTGTCTGGATGATCTGTGTTCTGGCAAAGGTAACATATTGATGTCTCCTATTATCAGTGTGTGAGGATCAATATGTAGTTCAAGCTTTGGTAGTATGTCTTTTATGAACTTGGTTGTCCTTCTGTTTTCTGTATAGATATTAAGAATCACAATTTCACAGAAACTAAAACTGGTGGCAACCACTGGTGGCCATGGGACATCGAAGTAGCTCCAAGGAGCCTGATAAGCCCATTGAGGCTCCAAGGGAAATGTGGCAGCAGAGGATGAGTCTGCAGAGCTAGCGCAATCTTTAAAAAAAATTAAAGGCAAGTCTTATGGGAAGATGCTTTTAAAAACTGGTCTCATGAAATTGGAAGAAAAAAATGGCAGAGAGGAGTATGCAGAAGTAAGGTAGATCCTCTGTTGTGGTGGTGACAGATATGGAAGTGGTATGAGAGACTGACTGCAAGGGACAAAAGAGTAGTATTGCTTCTGAGTGCAAGTGGTTCTTAGTCTCCCAGGAGACTCAGCATGAAGCCACTGCTCCTGCATACCATGCTGTCCACCCCTGCTTGTCTTTCTGGACACCAGTCACTCAGGGCAGAGAGCTGTGTGTCACCCAGGAACTCTCTCTGATCCTGCCCCCAGACTCCCTGCCAAGCTCCAAGATCACCCTGACTCTTGTCAACAACAGAATATCCTAAATGAATCTCAGCTATAGTCCAGTATTTATGGTGCTTCAGAAACCTCCAACCAGACCAATGACTCATTGTAATAAGTATTTGCATGTAAAGCTGTTGGGGGGGGGGGAGGGAAGAGTATACTGTATGACACACTGCAGCTTGCAATGCCACTTTGATAAATAAATCTGTGATGGAAAGATGGGAAAGATAGAATGGATCCGTGTATGGGAGGTGGAGAGAGGCAGAATTAGTGACATTGTGGTGATAGCAGTGACATGTAGGAGAGAGCTAGAGGAGCACATCAATGCTGAAAATGTCAGGCAGGGTGGTGTGCATCAGCTCTGACCACAAACACACTGCCCAGCCTCATTGTTCACCCTGGATCCGAGTAACTACAGGACGTCAGAGATGGAGAATGGTTTGGTTTCTCAACTGGACCTCCTCAAAAGACCTCCATGGTCCATGCTGCCACCAGAGGCCATTGTTGGTGTCTGTGGTCTCTACTGTAACTGGGGACCATGTTAGTGTCTGTGGGCTGTGCTGCCACTGTGGGCTATATTGATACTCGTGGCCTGTGCTGCTGCCAGAGGTCATGTTTGAAGCCATGATCCATGATGCCAAAGTAGACTGTGTTGATATTTGTGATCTGTGCTGCCACCTGAGGTCATGCTGGTATCTATGGTCCGTGTTACCACCCAAGGCCATGTTGATATATATTTGAAGTTTTCCTTGCAAGGATCTTTTATTTTCTTGGTTATGGTTTGTGCTGTTGCATGAGATCATGTTGTGGTTCATGATCCATATTGCCACTGGAGGACATGTAGATGTCTGTGGTCTGGGCTGCCACCTGAGACCATGCTGATGTCTGTACTCAGAACATAGAGGCAAAACTCCTATACCCCAGTCCCCCTGTCTGCTGGGGTCCCAGCAAGCCCAACCATGAGCTTTGTCCTGTCCTATCAGATCTTCATCTTCCCTCTGGTCCACCCCTCCACTTGCAATCTCAGAGCAGCACATTACTCTGCACCCCACAGCTCTGCCTCCCCCCTAGGAGGCCCACTCCAACCTGGGATACACAGGGACTATGAGTCTAGCCAACACTAAAAACAACCAGATGACAAAAGGCAAGCACAAGAACATAATCAACAGAAGTCAACACAATATGGCACCATTGGAACTCAGCTGTCCTACTACAGCAAGCAAATTAGATATCCTAACACACCTGAAGAGCATGACTGTGATCTTAAATCTTATCTTAAGAAGATAGAGGCATTTAAAAAGGAAATGAATAAATCCCTTAAAGAAGTACAGGAAAATGCAATCAAACGGGTGAGGAAAATGAATAAAAGTGTCCAAGACCTAAAAATGGAAATAGAAACAGTAAAGAAAACACAAATGGATACAACTCTGGATTTGAAAAGCCTAGGAAGAGAACAAGAAATATAGACCCAAGCATCACCAGCAGAATATAAGAAATGGAAGAGAGAATCTCAAGCATGGAAGACACCTTAGAAGAAATTGCTACTTCAGTCAAAGAAAATGCCAAATCTAAAAAGTTCCTAACTAAAAACATCCAGAAAATTTGGAACATTATGAAAAGACCAAACCTAACAATAATAGGACTGTAAGAGGGTAAATATTCTCAGTTCAAAAGATCAGAAAATATCTTCAACAAAATCATAGAAGAAAACTTCCCTAACTGAAAGACAGAAATGGCTATAAACATACAAGAAGCTTACAGAACACCAAATAGATTGGACCAGAAAAGAAAATCCTCCTGCCACATAATAATCAAAACACTAAATGTGCAGAACAACAACAACAACAAAACGAATAGTAAAAGGTGCAAAAGAAAAGGTCAAGTAACTTATACAGACAGACCTATCAGAATTACACCAGTTTCTCAACAGAGACTCTAAAAGCCAGAAAACCCTGAACAGACCTACAAAACCACAGATGACAGCCCATACTACTAAACTCAGCAAAACTCTCAATCACCATAGATGGAGAAACTAAGATATTCCACAACAAAATTAAATGTAAACAATATCTTTCTACTAATCTAGCACTACAGAGAACACCAAAGTGAAAACTCCAACAAAATATGGGTAACTGTACCCAAGAAAACACAAGAAATAAAACAAAGGAAGAGAATCACACATGTATAGTACCACCAACAACATCAAAATAACAGGAACTAACAGTCATTGGTCATCAATATCTCTCAACATCAGTAGATGCAATTCACTAATAAAAAGACACAGGCTAACAGAGTATATATGTAGACAAGTCCTATCATTCTGCAGTTTAAAGGAAACACACTTCAACAACAACTACCTCATAGTTAAAGGCTTGAAAAAGGTTTTCTAAGCAAACAGACACAAAAAACAAGCTGAAGTAGCAATTCTAATGTCTAATAAAATAGACTTTCAACCAAAAGTAGTCAAAGAGGTAGAGGAAGAACATTTGGTACTATAGGCCTAGATTTTTCAAAACATACTTTAATTAGGGTTCTCATATGCTTTGACCCTCTTCTAGCCCACTGTCCAAAAGTAGAGGAGAAATGATGGTAACTAGGACAAGGGGATATGGACCTGTTTAGTAGTTCATTAGGGATAATTTCAATCTCCATTGTCAGAATACCAGCAGTCCAGTTCAGTAGTATCAAGATACCAAACAGCAATTCAGCAGTAGTGGCACAATCCAGCAAAATTAGCCAGGCCTCTGCTGAATTCACATGAGTCATTTGGAGCAACTAGAACCAGCCAAAACCCCAGGAGAGATTCTCAGCCATGCCTCCCTCAATGAAGCAAAGATGCAAGATGCAATCACACCATCACTGTCCATTGAGTCCTATTTATACTCTCCCCAAACAGCATGTGTCCTCTTACCAGTGTTGCCTAAGCAATACATCACATGACTTTGCCTCAGCAAAATACCACATGAGTCTAAACGACATGACATAACCAGAAACTTACACTTCATCATACTCATCAAAGGGAAAATCCACCAAGTTAATGTCCAATTCTAAATATCTATGCCTCAAAAGCAAGGACGCCCACATTCTTAAAAGAAATTTTAGTAAAGCTCAAAATATACACACACATTGAACCCCACAGAATAATAGTGGAGGTATTGAATACCCTACTCTCACCAATAGACAGGTTATTGAAACAGAAAGTAGGTAGAGAAACAATGAAACTAACAGATTTATAAACCAAATGGTATAACAGATGTATACAGAACCTTTCACCAAAAAGCCTCACAAAGCCTTCTCCAAATTTGACCATATGGCCAGGCACAAAGTGAAGCTCAAAAGATGCAAGGAGATTGAAATAAGTCCTTGCATTTTATCAAATCACCATGGATAAAGGCTGGACTTCAACAACAGAAGCAACAGAAAGCCTACATATTCATGGAAATTGAACAACTCTCTACTCATTGATCACTTGGCCAAGGAGGAAATAAAGAAGTTACAGACTTCTAGAATTCAATAAAAATGAAGGCACAACATACCAAAAATTATGGGGCACAATGAAAGCAGCATTAAGAGGAAAATTCAGCTGGGCGTGGTGGTACACGCCTTTAATCCAACCACTTGGGAGGCAGAGGCAGGCGAATTTCCGAGTTCAAGGCCAGCCTGGTCTACAGAGTGAGTTTCAGGATAGCCAGGACTATACAGAGAAAAGAGGAAAATTCATAGCACTAAGTGTTACAATAAGGAAATTGGAAAAATTGGAAAAAAATCTCCTACTAGCAACTTAATAGCACCTGAAAGCTCTAGATCAAAAAGAAGCAAACACACTGAAGATCGACAGATGGCAGGAAACAGTCAAACTCAAGGCTGAAATTAATCAATTAGAAACAAATAGAACAATACAAAGAATCAAACAAACCAAGTCAAGACCCATTCCGTGAGCAAGCATCAATCCCTAACACTATTAATTATACTCTGTTATGTTTGAAAACAGGAACCTAGCATAACTGTCCTTTGAGAGGCTCTATCCAGTAGCTGACTGAAAATGATGCAGATTCCCACAGCCAAACATTGAGGGAGTCTGGGAACTCTTATGGAAGAGCTGGAGAAAAGTTTGAAGGACCTGAAGGCCTGAAACTGCACGGGAAGACCAACAGAGTCAGTTAACCTGGAGCCCTGGGAGCTCTCAGAGACTGAGCCACCAACTAAGAAGTATACATGGGCTGGACCTAGGCCCCACACACATATGTAGCAGACATATAGCTCAGTATCTATGTGGGTCCCACAACAACTGGAACAGGGGCTGTCCCTATAGTTGTAGCCTTATCCCCTTATGTTCTATGAGTATCTTTTTAAATTTTTCATTAGATTTATCCATAACTGTTTTCCCTGTAAGACTGTAAGACATATCTGTAACATTTTCCATGTTATAATGTCAAAAAGACTGTTGTATTTTAATGTATATAAAATGAAGCACCATCAGCCAAAATCTGCACAGCCATCTCTAAGACAGTCATCACCTCTAACGAATGTGAAATCTCAGAATCATCTTTTTCAGAATTCGAGGCAGAAGCCCATTGGAATTCTGAATATGTATAAACAAGCATAATCTGGAACGTTTTGATGTTGTATGTTCCACATTAGATTCTCTTGAAAGTTTCCTATTTTGATTCAAAGAATCCTCTAATCTCTGTTCTATGGCCTCTAATACAGCATCTAATTTTTTCAGTCTCCTTTTTTAAAAGTCTGTCTAATTTTGATCTATATTTAAAGAATATATAAAATTGTAATTTTTTGATGTTTGTAGAACATGATTTTAATGTTTTCAACTGTTAATATTCAACAAACAGAATAATTATTTTAAGATATACTTCATTGTTATTTCTCCCTTTTCATTACTGACTCGATACCCTCTGGTTAGTCTGGCTAAAGGTTTATCTAAAAGTTTGATTTTCTCAAAGAACCAACTCCTGGTTTTGTTGATTCTTTGTATAGTTCTTTTTGTTTCTATTTGGTTGATTTCAGCCCTGAGTTTGATTATTTCCTGCCATCTACTCCTCTTGAGTGTATTTGCTTCTTTTTGTTTTAGAGCTTTCTGGTGTGGTGTTAAGCTGGTAGTGTAAGCTCTTTTCAGTTTCTTTTCGGAGACACTTAGAGCTATGAGTTTTCCTCTTACCAGTGATTTCATTGTGTCCCATACATTTTGGTATGATGTGTCCTCATTTTCATTAAATTCTAAAAAGCCTTTAATTTCTTTCTTTATTTCTTCCTTGACCAAGTTATCATTGAGTAGAGCATTGTTCAGTTTCCATGTATATGTGTGCTTTCCATTGTTTTTGTTGGTATTTAAGACCAGCCTTAGTCCATGGTGATATGAATGGGTACATGGGATTATTTCAATCTTCTTGTATCTATTGAGGCCTGTTTTGTGACCGATTATACGGTCAGTTTTGGAGAAGGTGCCGTGAGGTCCTGAGAAGAAGGTATATTTTTTCCTTACCTCCCCCCTATGGATTTTATTTATTTACATTTCAAATGTTTTCCCCATTCCAAGTCTCCCAGTCTGAAAACTCCATCTCATCCTCCATCACGCTGGCTCTATGAGGGTGCTCCCTCACCCACCCACTCCCATCCTCCCACCCTGGCATACCCCAATACTGAGGCATTGAACACCCTCAGGCCTGAGGGCTTCTTCTCCCATGGATGTCCAACAAGGCCATCTTCTTCAAGGCCAGCACCATGTGTATTTGGTTTTGGTCCAGTCCCCGGGAGCTCTGGGGGCTCTGGCCTGTTGAGACTTATGTTCCCTCCATGGGGCTGCAAACTCCCTCAACTCCTTCAGTCCATTCTCCAACTCCTCCATCAGGGACCCCAGAGCTCAATGCAATGGTTGGCTGCGAGCTTCCACCTCTGAATTTGCCAGGCTCTGACAGAGCTTCTCAGGAAACAGTCATATTAGGCTTCTATCAGCCAGCACTTCCTGGCATCCACAATAACATTAGGGTTTGGTGGTAGTATATGGGATGGATCCCCAGGTGGGTAAGCCTCTGGATAGCCTTTTCTCTGCTCTACACTTTGTCTCCATATTTCTTCCTGTGAGTATTTTGTTCAGACTTCTAAAAAGCACTGAAGCATCCAAATTTTGGTTTTCCTTCTTAGGCTTCATATGGTCTGTGGATTGAATCTTGGTTATTCCAAACTTTTGGGCTAATATCCACTTATCAGTGAGTACATACCATGGCTTGTTCCTTTGTGACTGAGTCACCCACTCAGAATGATATTTTCAAGTTCCATCCATTTGCCTGCAAATTTCATGAAGTCATTGTTATTAATGGCTAAGTAGTACTCCATTGTGTAAATGTGCCGCATTTTCTATATCCATTCCTCTGTTGAGGGACATCTACGTTTTTTCCAGCATCTGGCTATTAAAATTATGGCTGCTATGAACAAAGTGGAGTATGTGTCCTTATTACAAGTTGGAGCATCTTCTGGGTATATGCCCAGGAATAGTATAGCTGGGTCCTCATGTAGTACTATGCCAAATTTTCTAAGGAACTGCCAGACTGATTTTCAGAGTGGTTGTACCAGCTTGAAATCCCACCAGCAATGGAGGAGTGTTCCTCTTTCTCCACATCCTTTCCAGTATGTGCTGTCACCTGAATTTTTCATCTTAGCCATTCTGACTGGTGTGAGGTAGAATCTCAGGGTCATTTTGATTTCCATTTCCCTGATGACTAAGGATGTTGAACATTTCTTTAGGTGTTCCTGAGCCTTTTGAGTTTCCTTAGTTGAGAGTTCTCTGTTTAGCTCTGTTCCCATTTGTAATAGGGTTATATGATTCTTTGGAGTCTACCTTCTTAAGTTCTTTGTATATATTGGATATTAGCCTTCTATCAGATGTAGGATTGATAAAGATCTTTTCCCAATCTGTTGGTTGACATTTTGTCCTATTGACAGTGTCCTTTGTCTTACAGAAGCTTTGCAATTTTATGAGGTCCCATTTGTCAATTCTTGATCTTAGAGCATACGCCATTGGTGTTCCGTTCAGGAAATTTTCCCCTTTGCCCATGTGTTTGAGAATTTTCCCCACTTTCTCTTCTAGTAGATTCAGTATACCTGGTTTTACACGAAGGTCCTTGATGCACTTGGACTTGAGCTTTATACAGGGAGATAAGAATGGATCAATTTGCATTCTTCTACATGCTGAAAGACAGTTGAACCAGCACCATTTGTTGAAAATGCTGTCTTTTTTCCATTGAATGGTTTTAGATACTTTGTCAAAGATCAAGTGACCATAGATAGGTGTGTGGGTTCATTTCTGGATCTTCAGTTCTATTCCATTGATCTACCTGTCTGTCGCTGTACCAATATAATGCAGTTTTTATCACTATTGCTCTGTAGTACAGCTTGAGGTCAGGGATGCTGATTCCCCAAGATGTTCTTTTATTGTTGAGAATAATTTTTGCTATCCTGGGTTTTTTGTTATTCCAGATAAATTTGAGAATTTCTCTTCCTAACTCTATGAAGAACTGAGTTGGAATTTTGATGGGGATTGAATTGAATCTGTAGATTGTCTTCGGTAAGATGGTCATTTTTACTATATTAATCCTACCAATCCACAAGCTGGGAGATCTTTCCATCTTCTGAGGTCTTCTTCAATTTCTTTCCTCAAGACTTGAAGTTCTTGTCATACAGATCTTTCACTTGTTTGGTTAGAGTCACACCAAGATACTTTATATTGTTTGTGACTATTGTGAAGGGTGTCCTTTCCCTAATTTCTTTCTCAGTCTGTTTATCCATTAACTATAGGAAGTCTACTGATCTGTTTGAGTTAATTTTCTATCTGGCCACATTCCTGAAGTTGTTTATCAGCTGTAGGAGTTCTCTAGTGGGGTTTTTAGGGTCACTTAAGTATACTATCATATCAGCTGCAAACAGTGATCGTTTCACTTTTTCCTTTCCAATTTATATTCCTTTGGTCTCCTTTTGTTGTCTAATTGCTCTAGCTAGAACTTCAAGTACCATATTTGAATAGATAGGGAGATCGAGGGCAGCCTTGTCTAGTCCCTGATTTTAGTGGGATTGCTTCAAGTTTCTCTCCATTTAGTTTGATGTTGGCTACTGTTTTGCTTTATATTGCTTTTACTATGTTTAAGTATGGGCCTTGAATTTCTGATCTTTCCAAGACTTTTAAGATAAAGGGATGTTGAATTTTGTCAAATTCTTTTTCAGCATTGAATGAAATCATCATGTGGTTTTTTTTCTTTGAGTTTGTTTATGTAGTGGATTGCACTGATGAATTTCCATATATTGAACCATCCCTGCATCCCTGGGATGAAGCCTACTTGACCATGCTGAATGATCATTTTGATATGTTCTTGGATTCAGTTGGCAAGAATTTTATTGAGTATTTTTACATCAGTATTCATAAGGGAAATTGATCTGGAGTTCTCTTTCTTTGTTGGTCTTGTGTGGTTTTGGTATCAGTGTAATTGTGGCTTCATAGAACGAATTGGCTGTTCCTTCTGTTTCTATTTTGTGGAATAGTTTGAAGAGTATTGGTATTAGGTCTTCTTTGAAATTCTGATAGAATTCTGCACTAAAACCATCTGGTCCTGGGTTGTTTTTTTGTTTTTTGTTTGTTTGTTTGTTGTTGTTTTGTTTGTTTGTTTTCGTTAGGAGACTATTAATGACTGCATCTATTTCTTTAGGTGTTATGGGACTGTTTAGATCATTTATCTGATCCTGATTTAACTTTGGTATTTGGTATTTGTCTAGAAAATTGTCCACTTCATCCAGATTTTCCAGTTGTGTTGAGTATAGGCTTTTGTAGTAGTATCTAATGATTTTTTGAATTTCCTCAGTTTCTGTTTTTATATCTCCCTTTACGTTTCTGATTATGTTAATTTGGATACTGTCTCTGTGCCCTCTGGTTAGACTGGCTTAGTGTTTATCTACCCTTGTTGATTTTCTCAAAGAACCAGCTCCTCGTTTTGTTGATTTTTTTATATAGTTCCTTTTGTTTCTACTTGGTTTATTTCAGCCCTGAGTTTGATTATTTTCTGCTGTTTACTCCTCTTGGGTGTATTTGCTTCTTTTTTTTCTAGAGCTTTCAGGTGTGCTGTTAAAATGCTAGTTTCTTTTTGGAGGCATTCAGAACTATGAGTTTTCCTCTTAGGACTACTTTCATTGTGTCCCATAAGCTTGGACATGTTGTACTTTCATTTTCATTAAATTCTAAAAAGTCTTTAATTTCTTTCTTTATTTCTTCCTTGACCAAGTTATCATTGAGTAGAGCGTTGTTCAGCTTCCATGTGCATGTGGGCTTTCTGTTGTTTTTGTTGCTATTGATGACCAGCCTTAATCCATAGTGACCTGATAGGAGGCATGGGATTATTTCAATCTTTCTTATATCTGCTGAGGTTTGATATGCTACCAATTATATGGTCAGTTTTGGAGAAAATATCATAAGGTGCTGAGAAGGTACATATTTTTTTTTTACTTAGGATGAAATGTTTTATAGATATCTGTTATATCTATTTGATCCATAACTTGTGTTAGTTTCACTGTGTCTCTGTTTAGTTTGTATTTTCCTGATCTGTCCACTGATGAGAGTGGGGTGTTGAAGTCCCCCACAATTGTGTGAGGTAAAATGTGTGCTTTTTGCTTTAGTAAAGTTTATTTTATGACTGTGGCTACCCTTGCATTTGGAGCTTAGATGTTCAGAATTGAGAGTTCTTCTTGGTAGATTTTTCCTTTGATGAGTATGAAATATCCTTCCTTATCTGTTTTGATGACTTTTGGTCGAAAGTTGATTTTATCTGATATTAGAATGGCTACTCCAGCATGTTTCTTGGGACCATTTGCTTGGAAAATTGTTTTTTAGCCATTCATTCTGAGGTAGTGTTTTTCTTTGACACTCAGGTGAATTTCCTGTATGTAGCAAAATGCTGGGTCCTGTTTATGTATCCAGGCTGTTAGTATATGTCTTTTTATTGGTGAATTGAGTCTTTTGATGATAATAGATTTGAAGTAATAGTGATTTTTGCTTCTTGACATTTTTTATGTTATTTTTATGTTTGTGTGGATATCTTCTTTTGGGTTTGTTGAAGGATTACTTTCTTGCTTTTTCTAGGGTGTAGTTTCCTTCCTTGTGTTGGAGTTTTCCATCTATTATCCTTTGTAGGGCTGGATTTGTGGAAAGATATTGTGTACATTTGGTTTTGTCATGGAATATCTTGGTTTCTCCATTTATGGTAATTGAGAGTTTTTCTGGGTATAGTAGCCTGGGCTGGCATTTGTGTATGACATCTTCCCAGGATCTTCTAGCCTTAATAGTCTCTGGTGAACAGTCTGGTGTAATTCTGATAGGTCTGCCTTTATATGTTACTTGACCTTTTTCCCTTACTGCTTTTAATATTCTTTGTTTAGTGAAGTTGGTTTTTTTGATTATTATGTGATGGGAGGAATTTCTTTTCTGGTCCAATTTATTTGGAGTTCTGTAGGTGTCTTATATGGTCATGGGCATCTCTTTCTTTAGGTTAGGGAAGTTTTCTATAATTTTGTTGAAGATATTGACTGGCCCTTTAAGTTGGGAATCTTCACTCTCTATAACAATTATCCTTAGGTGTCTTAGGTGTCTTATTGTGTCTTGGATTTCCTGGATGTTTTGGGTTAGGAGCTTTTTGATTTTTGCATTTTTTGACTGTTGTGTCAATATTTTCTATGATATCTTCTGTACTGAGGTTCTCTCTTCTATCTCTTGTATTCTGTTGATGATGCTTGCATCTATGACTCCTGATCTCTTTCCTAGGTTTTGTGATTTCTTTGTTATTTCTATTTCCAGTTTTATATCTTGGATGGTTTTGTTCATTTCCTTCACCTGTTTGTGTTTTTCTATAATTCTTTAAGGGATTTTTATGTGTGTGTGTTTCCTCTTTAAGGGCTTCTAGCTGTTTACCTGTGTTCTCCTGTATTTCTTTAAGGGAGTTATTTATGACCTTTTAAAAGTCCTCTATCACCATCATGAGAAGTGATTTTAGATCTGAATGTTGCTTTTCCAATGTGATGGTGTATCCAGGACTTGCTATGGTGGGAGAATTGTGTTCTGATGATGCCAAGTAACCTTGGTTTCTGTTGCTTATATTCTTATGCTTGCCTCCTAAAATCTGATTATCTGTAGTACTACCTACCCTTGCTACAGCTGACTGGGGCCTGTCCTTCTTGTGATCCTGATTGTTTCAGAACTCCTGGAAGTCCAGTTCTCTCCAGGAAGAATTTAGGTATGGAATGCTGTGGTACAGGTCAGCTCTAGGGTGCAGACAGAGACCAGAAGGATTCTGTCCCCAACTGATCCTTGTTTCCTGTGTCCTGATGGCTCTGGGAGTGTCCCTATCTTTGTCCATCAATTTGAAGAGAAATGGTGGTCTTACCTGTGCTCGCAGGTGTGTAGGTGTATATGTAGCCCTGTGGCAGAGGATCTGCTCCAGGCACAGACAGAAAGCAGAAGGCACCAGTCCCAGTCTGCCCCTCGGTTCCTGTGTCCTGAGGGTTCTGGATGGGCTCCTCTGAGCATCAGTGGTGGTCCTACCTGTGCTCACAGGCCTGTCCGCACTCCTGGGAGGTTCGCTCCCTCCTGGCACTATTTGGGTATCAGGAAATTTTCTTCTGTTGATTTGTTGAAGATATTATGTTTCTTTGACCTAGGTTTCCTCTCCATCCTCTTTTCTCGTTACTCTTGGATTTGGTCTTCTTATTGCATTCTAGATTTCCTGGATGTGTTCTTCTCTCCATGCTTGAGATTCTTTTCTCCATCTCCTATATTCCTTTGGTGAGGCTTTCCTCTGAGGTCCCTGTTTGAGTTCCTAAATTTTTTATATCCCAATGTTTTTTATTTGTGTTTTCTTTATTGATTCCATTTCTGTTTTCATGCCTTGGACTGTTTTATTCATTTCTTTGTTTGTGTTTTCATAGACTTCATTAAGGAATTTATTAATTTATTTTTAAGGACCTCTATCTTATTCAAAAATACTATTTTAAGGTCTTCATATTATCCTTCAGCTGTGTTGTAATACTCAGGGCCTATTTTGAGAGGGTTGCTAGGTTCTAGTGGAGATGTATTGTCCTGGCTCTTATTGATTGTGCTTTTACTCCTGTATCTAGGCGTCTAGATACAAGATTTGGATTTTAAAAAAACTGTAATTCTAGGTGCTGATATCTGGCCTTGTCTTTGTTGGGTGAGTGTTTTATTCCTTGGTTTCTGTTACCCTCTGTAGTTCATATAAGAGTATGTGGCTATGTGTTGTCGAGTAGGAAATTCTTCTGCAATCCTGATAGGCGTGGCCACTGTGGTTCTGGGTAAGATGTGTTCCTAGGTATTGAGTATTGGCACTCTGAAATGGGGATGGGCTAGAAGGTAGGACCTAAAGGAGACCACAGGAGGAGGGAAGCAGGATGTTCCTCCAGGATTTGCTTAGTTCCCAGAGAATGAGAAGAAACAACAACAGGTAGTCTACAGGTAGCCACAGAGCTAGAAACGAGACTGGAGGGATAGTATACGGAGGAGAGGAGGGAGAGTGAAAATATGAAGTTCACCTACCTGTTTCAATGGCCTATTTGCTTCTTGGTCAGGTGTGGTTGCCAGGTTCCCAGAGAAAACCTGTTGGAGTTTTGAGATGAGGGAAAGCAATGGGAGAGGGGTTGGAGGGGGAAATGTATGTAATCCACTAGAGATGAGGATGGGGGGGGGGGGCTGCAGCAGGTGCCCTTATACAGAACTGGGGATAAGACTGGGATATTGGATCTGGAATGGAAGGAAAGACAAAGATCTGCAGTTAGTCTGCCCACCTGCTTCTCTGGCTAGAGTGGCCTCTTATATCATCTAGAACTTCTTAAAAAATAATTTAAAAAAGAAGAAGAAATCTTGGCTTCTACGCTGCTTCTGTTCCACCCTGTGCCCATGGCAGACATCACTAGTTTATCATAACTCAGCTGCAGAACTCTTAATATGAAACAGCAGTTTTGGCAATGGACTTCAGTTGAAAGCTACTTTATATTCCTTGTCCTAGTTAGTTAAGTAGTTTGTTGTTTGCTGTCAAGTTAATATAAGCTTCCCATCTGGGAAGAGAGAGTGTCAATTGAGAAAAGGCCTACATCAGATTGTCCTAGAGTCAAGTCTGTGTGACATTTTTTAAATCAATGATTGGTATGGGAGGGCCCAACCCTTTGTGGGTGGTACTACACATAGACAGGTGGCCCTAGATTGTATACAAAAGCACAAAAGAAGGGGTACCAATGGAGAAAATGTCTGATATGACTGGCCTGTAGGCAAGTCTAAAGAGCATTTTCTTGATTAATGATTAATATGAGAAGGCCCAGCCCACTGAGCAGATGGACCTGGGTAATATAAGATGACTGAGCAAATCATAGGGAGAAAGCCAGTCAGCAGCACTCCTACATCCATGGCCTCAATATCAAATCCTCCCTTAAGATTCCTGGCTTGAGTTTCTACCCCAACTTCCTTCAGTCATGGAGGATGATGGTGATATATAACACAGACAAACCCTTTTCTTTCCAGTGCTTTCTATCATGGTGTGTATCACTACAACAGACCTAACTAACATACACCTAATCTAGAGTTCTACTCTCATTTCACAAGTGAGAACAGCTTAGCCTTTTAAGATTAAATATATGACCCAAAATTGTAGGAACTAAATAATAATAATAATAATAATAATAATAATAATAATAAATAATCCTGAACCTCTCTATTAGTTATTTCAATACATGTCAATCTAAACTTTAATAAAACATGATTTAAAAGGCTTACTATTGTGTTCTAAAACAAAGGCAAAGAAAAATGTGTGGAATGAATATAGGTCAAGCTGACACAGAAAATTTAATTTCCCTTGCACATCACCAGGAATAGTTCCTTAAATGACTTTCTTGTTTAGTTCTGGCAGACATAGTGCTTAAATGCAAGCCTTTTTTTTTTTTTTAAATGAACATTTACCTTGTCTTAGTGTTTCCATTGCTGTAAAAAGACACCATGACCAAGGCAACTCTTATAAAGGACAACACTTGATTGGGATTGGCTTACAGGTTCAGAGGTCCAGTCAATTATCATCAAGACAGGAGCATAGCATCATCCAAGCAGACATGGGGCTGGAGGAGCTGAAAGTTCTACATCTTGATACAAACGCAGACAGGAGAAGATTGGCTCCCACTTGGTTAAGAAGAGGGTCTAAAATCCCACCCCCACAGTAACATGCTTCCTACAACAAAACCACACCTTCCAATAGTGCCACTTCCTGGGCCAAGCATATTCAAACTACCACAGAGTTTTTTTTTTCCCCATTAATTCATCTATTTATTCACTTTACATTCTGATCTGTTCCTTCATCCTCCCAGTGCCTCTCCTAGAGTCCCTCCACCCATGCCCCCCTCCCCTTCCCCTCTTTGAGGTTAGAAACACCCCTGGGCATCCCCTGACTCTGGCACATCAAATCTCTTCAGGGCTAGGTGCATCCTCTCCCACTGAAGCCAGACAAGGCAACCCAGTTAGAGAAACAGGCAAGCAGCCACTTTTATGATAGCCTAGCCCTCACTCCAGTTGTTGGGAGCCACATGAAGACTGAGCTACACATATGCTACATATGTGCAGGAAGGCCTAGGTCCAGCCTGTGTATATTCTTAGTTTGGTGGTTCATTCTCTGGGAGCCCCCAAGGGTCTAGGTTAGTTGATTCTGTTGGTCTTCCTGTGGAGTTCCTATACCCTCCAAGACCCTCAATCCTTCCCCCAAAACTCTTCCATTAGAGTACCCAAGCTCTGTCTAATGTTTGGCTGTGGGCCTCTGTATCTGTTTCAGTCAGCTGCTGGGTGTAGCCTCTTAGAGTCTCTTATGCTAGACTCCTGTCTGCAAGCATAATAGTGTCAGGGATTGGTGCTTGCACTTGGGGTCTCAAGTTGGGCCAGTTATTGGTTGCCCATTCCCTGAGTCTCTGCTCCATTTTGTCCCTGCATTTCTTTTAGACAGGACAAATTTTGGGTCAATAGTTTTATGTGTAGGTTGATGTCCTTATTCCTCCCCTGGGAGTCCTGCCTGGCTATAGCTGGTGGTCTCTTCAGGTTCTATATCTCCACTGCTAGGAGTCTCAGCTAAAGTCACCCCCATAGACTCCTGGGAGCCTCCCCCATTCCAGGTCTCTGGCATGCCCCCCCCACCCCCACTAACCACCAATTTCTATTTGTTCTCCTGACCCTCTAGTCCTTTCTCTTGTCTCTCCCTACATTTGATCCTGATTCCCCCAGTCCCTTCCCCATCCTCTGTCCCACCCAGTTCCTACCCTCCATCTGTCTTCTATGGCTATTTTATTCCCCCTTCTAAGTGAAATACAACATCCTGCCCTGGACCTTCCTTCTTGTTTATATTCTTTGGAACCCAAGTCTTACAAGAAGAAAAATAATGAAGTGACTTTGGGCCCCTACTTGGATGTTTTCATGAACTGGAGAATCCCAAACCAGCTGTTATCCATTATCAACGCAGGCAGTGGCACCAAGTCCTCTCAGCTTTCATAAGTCTCCCTGAGAAAGGGCTGCTGAACACCCCCTCTTCTTCACACTCCCTGAAGAAATTTCACCAGAACTTTGTACAAGACTCAGCAGTAAATCTCTAATGAAAGTCAACACCTGTGCCTATATTAAAATGAGTTACTACTGATATCTAAAAATAATTAAAATTTACTAGTATCACTGTCTATGAAGGCTTATCTATTTGGCCATGGAATATAAAATATAGAAAAAACTCTTATTGCATGAAAGTATTTGTAGGAAGCTAATTATAGAAACCAAGAGATGGGAGAGATTGTAAATTTTACTTAAAGCCAATGGATTCTTTTTATGACACTAGAGCTAAGAGATTCTCTAGGAGACAATTGAAGAATTCTGATGGCCAATTAAAGAAAGAAGAGGCTGAGGGACCAGTTAAGGGAAATGATAAAGCCCGGACTAGTTATCCACCAGCAAGGGGAAGAGCTGTAATGTAGGAGAAGTAAATTCAGAAGCTATTGCTAATGCAGCTTTAATGGGCTCTGACAGGAATAAAAGACTGTGTAGTTCAATGAGGCTGCAAGGGACAGAAGCTTCAATAGCACAATTAGTTCTCCAATGAAGGCGTAAGGAGCCGTGGAATAGTTAGTATATGGATGCTCCCATTACATCAGTGTACCACAGCCTGTCTTCTTGAAACTTTATTATCATTATTGTTCCCCAGGAAGAACTAGAGATAACTGCTTAGGCCAACCTCTAGTAACACTGAAGGGAATCACTGGGTCTGCTTTTCATCTTAATAAAGTTTATGCACACTGACTGGGGGACAGGTCCACAGTCCTCAAAAGTGGATGCCAGCATCATTAGGCTCCATTTTCCTGTAGGCTCCTTATTTGCCTAGAAACATCAGCCAGGATTGAGAGAAATTTTGTAGTGTCAAGACCCCAATCAAGTGTCAGAGAAAGAGAGAGAGGGAGAGAGAGAGAGAGAGAGAGAGAGAGAGAGAGAGAGAGAGAGAGAGAGAGGAAGAATTAGCAATGGGTGACAGCTAATACAGAGACTCATGACAGGCCAAAATGCTGACAATAAGACAGTTGAGTGCTCAACTGGAAATGGAATGTCTACACCATCCTCTCCAAGTCCCAGGAAACATCACAGAAAAAAAGAATAGAAAGATAGTAAGGCTCGGATGATGGGAAGGAGTGCTGGAAAATGCTGTCACCTGGACTTGACATGAACATGGCATTCATAAACTCACAGCAGCTGTGGTCACCTGCACAAGACTGAGCCATCAACATTCCATCATGATTGCTATACCCCCACTTGAGCAGCTACTCACAGTTAATGGTCACTAAGGAGAAAGGAAGTCATTTTCTTCAGTGGTGTACCATGGGCTAATTGCCCATGCTCTTGTTAATAGCCCCTTCCCAAGCTCATGCAGGCAACATTAATTGAACTCAGTAGGGTCACACAAAAAGAGATATAAAAATGGAAGAACATATTGAGCAGGGAAAGGGGTTCCACAGACGTGCAGGGAGGATGGGAGACAATGGGGCTAAAATTATCCCAAAACAACATCATGTATACATATGAAACTGTTTTAAGAAAAGAGCAAATAAACTAGCAGTCACTGCTCATTGGGGAGTCTTCATATCCCTGTCAAAACTACCAGATTGCAGTTCCATATGCAAAGAGCTTAGGAAGTTCTGGAGTCATGGCCCAAAGCTAGAATGCTTGCCCATAACGGTAGGGAAAGAACCCATTTTGAAACATCATGCAGTAGTCTGTACCTTTTTAATATGATTTGCCTTCAGAGGAGCCTTTTTAATCAGAACCCAACCTTCTTAGGTTTGATAGAAGCCTGAAGGAAATGGACTTTCCACCTCATCAGCCCAACCCATCCTGTCTTTCCATGGAGGAAAGGGAAACCTGGGAATCAAAATTCAGAAGCACAGGGTCACACAAAGACCCAGAAATAGGACTCGGTCTTACAGTCTTACAGCAGCTCATTTCATCACTAGCATACTGTTCCACCATCAGAAAAGCATTACAAGACATATCAAAAGGCCAACACTAATCAATACGGCAAGTATCATCTCTTCTCTAGTAGAGCTCTGGGGCACAAGCTACAAGAGATCCCAGTAGATGGGAAAGAACCCACTTGATAAATTGCTATGAAGACAACGGGACGTTTAGAAGATGTCTCTCAGCCTCAGATGTCACCTCTGAAAATAGAAATAGTGAAGGAACTACCTGGTTCCCACTTATTAATTCACACTGGAACACAAAACCCTGTTCATCTTACCCAGGTGTCCTCCAGACCCGAGAGTGGTCCTGTGGTCTCTGACGTCACTCTTCTCTACAGTATTCATGACAAATGGCTCAAGTCCTCTTCTCACTCTATGTGTTCACTGTAATGATCATTCCTTCAGTTGCCCCAAGGATTCTCAGATGTAGGGACCAAGTTTACCTAATCCTTTCTTGTATGAGTTCACTGTCTCTGAAGATTTGGTCAATTCATCTCTGAAAATCTCTTTAAGGAATATGCACAATATTTCTTGTCTTCAACTCACAATAAATTTTCTTCTCCATTTCTTTATTATTCTTCCCAAATACCCCAAACATAGTAACAGGAAATATGCTAGATAATTTCACCAAAGGTCTAAGGTTATGAGATGGAGGTACAGTGCAGCACAAAGTGACCAAGTGACAGCACTCCACACCAAAGATGTGGTCGTGCCTGAGGTCCCATCTCATCCTAAAAATTCTCTTTTGCATCCACATCCTCCCAGTGCCCTTTCTGTAAACAGACTTTTGGCTACTTTACTGGTTCCTTTTTTCTACCACCCTTCTCCACCCCTGTTCTACTCATCCAACCCCCCAATACTAGGTAGGAGAGAAAGAAGACTAAAGGAGAAAGGGGGTGTCAATATCATTAGACTACTTTCTAATGATTAGGGGATGTCAAGTTCCTTGGGGCAAGTTTGAGCTTTTCTGTCATGATATCCAATCTCTTCTTTTGGTTTCTTTACATATGACCACTGGACAAATTGCAACAAACCACAATAAACAGCAGCTAGTAACTAGTGGCAACAGGAGGAGGAGCAACAGCCCTCTCATTGACCCTCTGAGTGATCTAGCATTTATTTACCCTTTCTAGAGTCCCAAGAATTCCAAGTAGCATACATTTGCAGAGACTCTGCAGCTGGAAATCAGACCTGTGCTA
The DNA here is from genome assembly GCF_000001635.26 of Mus musculus. Classification (NCBI taxonomy): domain Eukaryota; kingdom Metazoa; phylum Chordata; class Mammalia; order Rodentia; family Muridae; genus Mus; species Mus musculus. The sequence goes on from NC_000082.6 coordinate 13,004,912, forward strand.
AAGCACAGGAAAGTTATAGTCAGCTGCTGTGGACAGTCTAAAGCAGCCCCATATCCCACACCTGGAATCAAAACAGCATATTCCTGTAACATTTCTGTATTTTAAGAAACCAAATTCTCAGTACACCCTTCTTATCACTTGTCATCTTGGGTGTCTCATTCCTTAAACCTCCTTTTTTCTCTGAATCCTTTCCCTCTTCCCCATGGCCTGTAAAACACAAGATTCTATTGCACTTTAATACGCTATACAAAGAAACCCAACCTTTTCCTATTTCATAACCATTCAGCCAGACACTGTGAGGGAAGAGAGGGTTGGCCCTATACTTCAAAGAGTCTATAAATTTATTTTTGTAAACAATAAAAGGCTTGAATCCTTGAGAGTAATTATACCATTCTTCTAGAAAATAATGTCTACACCCAGGAGGTGAAGGAGAGAGAGAGAGATTGAGAGATTGATTTTACTTTACGTTCATTGGTGTTTTGCCTGCATGCATGCCTCTATGAGGGTGTCAGAAGCCCTGGAACTGGAGTTAAAGACAGGTGTGACCTGCCATGTGGGTTCTGGGAATTGAGCCCTGGTCCTCTGGAAAAGTAGCCAGTGCTCTTAACTGATGAGCCACTTCTCCAGCTCCCTACAGACAGCTTTGTAAAATATAAAAATAAAATAACATTCCTTCCTACTCTACAGAACCTTTGTCAAAGCGTTTAGTAAATTTTTTATTTGTGTTCTCTCCTACCACAGGCAGGCACAAGGCACTTAAAACTCAAAAATGGCAGACCAGGAGAATGAGTAACAGGATCTCTAAGATGTTCCTTTCTTCATCTGTGGGGAAGCCAGGGCTCAAAAGGAAAAATTGAATAGTCCCAGCTAGCTCAGAAATGGAGTGACACAGAAGACCCAGACATGGACCTGTGATGGGAAGCTCAGGGTAGTCTGTTCTGGACCATGATTTGCTTGTTTGAGTGTGAGACAGAATAGCATGGGCATATTCATCAACAGGAATTGTCATCAGTCAGTGAATATGTATTGGTTATGATACTTGTACTTCAAGTCATGAAAACACAAACCATGGACACATTTACCAGTTCACATAGTTGGGAGTCCTGTTGTGGGGAGATATATATATACACATATATATGTATGTATATATATATATATTTTTTTTTTTACAGACTTGGTGCACACAGATATAGCCTCCATGATGACATTAACAGCCCTGTTCCTCCAGTCTCTTCTCTCTGTGTTCTTTAGTGTTGGCTTGATCTTAAAGTAGGTTACAAATGCCATCAGCAACCATTCTGGGTGTAAGATTTCAACTCAAATTATTATTATTTTTATTATTATTATTATTACAGGAAGACTTGCTTGAATTTTGAACGGCTTCTCTTTACCTCTCTCCTAAACACAACTGAGTCAGACATCCTTCTTGAACAGTCATTGTCAGAAAATTTAAAAAAAAAAAAAAAAGCAATTCCTCAAAGAACATCAGACTATACTTAAGCCAAGGCTTACTGGTGTTTTATATAAAAATGCCAGATGTACACCTGCACCACAAAGGCTTAATTCATTTAAGAAAGAGGAAGAGGGAGGGGCACTGATATAGGTGCAAGACAAATATACAAGTGTGTCCACCCCAGGATTCTAGGTGAGACTTAAGGATGTGCATGCCAGATGCTTCTAGATGACCCTAAAGACATCGTTTATGAACAGCACATGCCACTCCACCTATGGAAGCAAGCATTCACACACAGGCCTTCGCCACAAGTAAGCTCAACACTGTAATTTCAGAAACCACGCCAGGTCTTCAGTTTTTGACCTTCTGGAGTTTTATATATAGGATTTATGTCAAGTCAATTCCTGGGCACATTTCAGTTTCTTTAAATGATCTCTTCTCCCAGTTTCCTTTTCTGTAATGTCAGATTTATAATCAATTATGAAGCATCTCTCCCTTCTTTTCTAAGCCCAAGAATAATCACAAAGTGATCCATCTTACCATCACTTACGTACCTAATTGTGCTCCTGCCCTAGGAGCCTTGCACCAATGGCTGTTAGGAGCCCTGCACTCTTGCTGGTTCTTCACCTCTTGAGGACATCCCTTCTGCCCATGTGCCTTCTTCACTCCTTCCTTCTCATTTTCTGTGGCTAATTTCAAGTTTCCTGTTCCAGCGTGTTCCCTCTTCTGTTGAAGCTCCCCATCCGCGTTTTTACTTCTCTCATTGTCTTTTTCAGCACCAGAATTTCTTCTCAGTTCTATTTCATGGTGATTTATATATATATTTTTTTGTTTATTCATGTGTGAAGGGTGAGACATGGGATGGGTAGGTTTGTGTGCACTGGTGGAGAGGGGGAAATGCTTGCTTTATGAGTATATTGGAAGACCAAAAGTCAACATTGGGTGTCTTTGTCTTCCTCAGTTATTCTCTACCTTATTTTTTGAGGCAGGGTTACTGGCTAGGCTGGTAGGCCAGTGAGCTCCACGGGTCCTCAACACTGAGCTCACAGCATGTGCCAACATGAACTGCTTTTCATTTTTTTTTTTAATCTGAGTGCTGATAATCAACCACAGATACCTCATACTTGCTCAGCAAGCACCTAACCAACTGACCTATCTCCCTGGCTCTGTTTCTCTCATAATGAACACTTTCTGTTCAAGTATTGGTTTCCTACCTTGGTTCGCTGGTCAACCTGTGTTTTCTGGCATCTCACTGAGCTTTCTTAAGATAGTTATTTTGACTTATTTTTCAGGACGTTCCTAGATCACTTCTTTATTGGAGTGGGAACTATAGGTAGTGACCATGTGCTAACTAATTTAGTTATGTTGATCATTAAACAAGTCATGCATGCATCAACTCATCATGATTTATGTGTCAGGTTGCTGGAGAGAAACAAAGCCAGTGGGATTAAATTATATATATAGCTTCAAAATAATAACAACAGCAGAATCACACCTGAAAGCTGAGAACCTGGTAGTTACTTGGTCTTTGGGGCTGATGCCTCTTTAGTCAGAGTACCCACAATGACTGGATGGGCAACAACTGTCTTGGCACAAGGCAGAGTGTCTCAGTAGTCCCAGTCTGGCACTGGGAACCTGGATGGTTCCTGGAGGGCAGCTGGTTCCTGGTCCACAATAAAAGTTTGCTCATACTGGCTCTGTGCTGTTTTAAAAACAAAATCCAAAATGGTTGCTTTTACCTAATGAAGACTCAGGAGCCAGATGCTGGGGTGAAAGCCTGCTACTCAGAGAGGCAGAGAAAGCACCCAGCTGACCTTCCTACTCCACTGATGTCCCAGAAGGGAAAAAAAAATGTTTCTCCTTCTCTACACTATCTTAAAAACTCTTCCAACTGAATGTACCTCCTTTCTTCTTCCTGTATGTCTTTCTATACATCCTCTTGACTTCCTCCCCCCCCCATCTCTCATGTTTTTTTTTTTCTATGTTCACTGCCTGTGAATTGATTGCTTTGCTTGATCCACTTCTTGGCCTACTGTTATCTTTATTCAATCTTGTTTACAACAAACAGAAAGCTATGGATTAATGATGGGTGCCAGGATTGAGCCAGCCACACCACAACTAGAAACAGTTTTTTCCAGTACACAATCTCACAGTGTGATTAAATACCCTGCAACACTCTTGGATTAAAGGTGTGTGCTAGAGCTGAGCCCCACCACAACTAGAGACAAGCTTTTCCAGTATATAATCTTGGAGTTCACAGTGTGATCAAATATCCTGTAACATTTCTTCCTTTTGATGTAAATAAAAGATTTTTTCTCAAAATCAATAAATTATATACTCTCTGGTAAAAATTACATTCACAATATCCAGTTCTTTTGTATTTGGCAACCTTCCAGAAAGCACACTACTGTCTATCCTATCTTGGCGAGTCCAAATTTCTGTACCTAAATCACTTTCTATCGAAACTTGCATTTATCAACCTAAAAATATCTTCTTAGACCTTAAAACATTTTATTAAATTCTAAATAACTTAACCTTAACTATGAGACTATAACTATCCACCCTTCAACCCCATCAGAGACCTGAGAAGGATAAAGATTCTCTGAGTAAGCAGGAAGTGCAGAGTAACCAGTTTCTAAAACTATAGACATGACAGAGACTGCTGGCTGCCTGCTCAGTCACCCAAGGTTGCAAGTCTGCAAAGCTGGAGGAGCCATCTCCTCAGCCAAGTGGCCCAGAATATCTGACTGACTTTTCTGTGTAGCAGGAACTATGAAGGGCTTGACTATCTTTTCCTAGCAGTTGACTTTCTTTGTGTCCTGCTTGGACACATACTGTCAGCAGTTGAGGGAAGGCAGGGGTGTTTGTTTGTTTGTTTGTTTGTTTGTTTTGGCCTGTGGCTACCATTGCCAATTTGAAAAAAACCTCCAAATGGAGGTTGTTCAGTGTCCATCATCTTCCTTAAAGTAGTATGAAGGTGCTGCAGGAGCAGACATGTCTCACTGTCAAAAGTCTTTTACTATTAAAACATCTTCAGAGAGCATATTCTGTAGATCTCTGAGGTTTTGAAGACTATCTATCTATCACATATCTGAATAGGTGAATGTTGCTTGTTTTGAGATATTTACTATCTGTTCAACTTTGGAAACATATTTCTGTAATAAACTAGACTAGTATCTAAACCTTGAGTTTGATTATCTAACTATTAACCGGCATTTCTTAACTACCCTAAGCAGTTCATAATAGCTTTCAAAAAGACTAAAACTTAACATTGAATTTTTGTTGTTGTTGTTACTGTTTTTGTTTTTCAAGGCAAGGTTTCTCTGTATAGCCCTGGCTGTCCTGGAACTCACTCTGTAGACCAGGTTGGCCTCAAACTCAGAAATCTGCCTGCCTCTGCCTCCCGAGTGCTGGGATTAAAGGTGTGCGCCACCACACCCGGCTAACATTGAATTTTTTAAATTACATGCTAAAATCCCTCACAAGGATTTGAAACATATATACAATATATTATAACAAAATATAACCTTGCTGGGCAGTGGTTATATATATATATATATATATATATATATATATATATATATCCTTAATTTTTTACCAATATACAAAAAAAAATCTATATCAATGTAACCAAACATGACACCAATTCTGTATCATTATACAAAGATCTATACCAATGTAAGATTTTTGGCTAGTAGTAGCTCTATAGTTTAAGAGTTGACTCAGTAATCTACCCTTTCTTCCTATTATTCCTATATTCCCTTTTTTGTCTAAATAAAAAAAGGAAAGATTTTAACTCTAACACAGTAAAACTATTTACAATAATGGAGCTATTTCTACCAAGCTTTCTACAATGTCCCACTTGGTTGTATTTGGCACTCTTAAGATTAAGTCATTCTCATATGAGCTCAGAAATTTTAATGTCCTGAGCAGTTTGTATTCCAAAGTTGATCTTTGGGTGCCATTTTTCAGCTTGACAGCAATCCTGGTCAGGTAGAACACAGCAGCCAACCCAAAGGTGTCCCGTGTTTGCACAGAACATAGCAGCAGAAGAGGTATGGTGCAGTTTTGTTCAGGGATGGCGTTACCTCAGTTCAGGTGGATTCGTCATTGCAGGGCCCCATCGTCTTCTTGGAAACTTAAAAGGTTACTTTTAGGAATGGTAGAGAGCCTAAATATTTTAAATGCCATTTTCAGTATACCTCAGAAATATTTGAGGAGCACAATAACCTGAAAACACATTCAGGAAGGTAGATGAGGCTTATTTTTAGAATTATTTAATAGTCTGTGTTACTACTAGTATCATGAAAGAAAGTTTACATACATACATAATAATCTGATACACTTCGAGATAATATTTATGCCTTCAGAAAAGTCTCAGAGGATCAAATAAAAACGAAAAGATTATGAGATTAGTTCCACCAGCAACAGGGGAAAGGCCAAGTTAGGAAAAGCCTAGGGACCTGATCTCTAACAGCTCTCCTTATCACGGCCACTCTGGAATAAGCTGTCCACTCTCAGGGTGCTTCTCCCCGTGACAATGAAGGTAATCAGGCTTCCTGTTTGGGCAGGCTCCCTACTCACATGATTCTAATTTGTGGCAAGTTGACTTGAATGACAACCATAATAATTATAACTTATTTATAGTTTGTGTTTGTCGATTCTTTAATTTTATAACAGGACAGGGATGTTGGACCCTGAGGCAAATGCCCATCTATTGCCTCTGACTTACAGGAAAATATCTTTTTGGTCTCTAAGATAAGACTCTAGAAAAACTCTTCAGGAAAACTTAGATCTTTGTTAAGTTTTCTCCAACCTCAAGCTCTTCTCCAGGCTGGGAACGGTCCCCATGATCATAACATTTAGCACAGTATTTTAAAGTTGCCTGTTTTTTGTCTACATGTGAGGCTTTGTGGAGGTGAGACTCATACCATCCCCTGCCCCCTGCCCTGGCCATCAGACCAGTTCTCTCAGCCCGGGATGGTCTCCTCTATCCAGCTCATTCCAGTGCCAGGCCACTTCAGAAAGCTCTATAGCGCTTGCCTGAGCTGACTTCCTCCTGAATTCTTCCCAAACTCCTCAGACCAAATATGCTTGTTTAGTGCCTCCAATGCACCTTGCAAGAGTATAATTTTTAGACCTCTGTGCTCCTGAGACGCTGGAATTCAGCTTAAACTGAGTTATGCCAGTGCGCCAACATTGCAGTGAGTGGCCATAGCCTTCGCTTGATTCTGCCTTGTGTTTTGCTTGTTTCGCTGCCTGTGTGTCCTCATTTTTGCCCGGTACCTGTACTCCACCCTTGAGGACCCTTGTGCAATAGGTCATAGCAGAACTTCTAGCATAATCTTTATCCTCAGAAATCCTGGGAACCCTGACTTCACCCTGTTTTCCAGTTCCATTTCCATACTGAGAAGTCTCTGGGACACTCAGGATCTCAGGAGCTGCCACAGTGGTTTTCTCATCTCAATTCCACACACGCACCTCCAAGTAAGACCAGTATGTTTAATACTTTTAAAACAATATATGTGTATTTTAAGGGTGTGCTTAAATGAACAGTAAATTATACATGTGGGTCTGACTGTAAGCACAGGGTTTTCACTGAAACACTCAACATCAGAATCAACCTAAATGTCCACCAAGAGTGGCCTGCTCGAACAGTATACATTTTAACCACACAGTGGAATTTTAAGCAGCCATTAAAATTGATGAGATATTTCTAAATTTGTTGACCCAGAAAGAAGACCATGGCAGAATGTTGAGTGAAAAAGCAGGTTAGCCAGCAGTCAGAATATGATCTCATTTACATAACAGCATGTGTGGGTACTGAGTGTGTGGGTGTGAGTATGCACGTGAGAGTGTGTGCAGATGTGAGAACCCTGTTAAGTGTGGGCCCATAGGAGTGCATGTAAGGGGCGGGGGTGTGTATGAGAGAGGGGGGGACGGGGGAAGAAAGGGAGAGAGATGGGGGAAAATATGCAGGTGTACTTAGAAATACTGAGGATATCAGAATGTTGCAATGACATTATTGGTTCTGCGTAGTGGGAGTTTCAAAGTCTTTTCGTGTATATACAGGCTGTGAGCTGTGGCTTTATAATGTGCACACATAATTCTACACGGGAGGTAGGGTGCTCTTTCTCAGTTTTGAAACTTTCAAGGGAAGTCTGAAACAGCCACAGGAAAACTTCACCCTCTCACCTTAGTGTTGGGAAAGAAAAAAGGGTCAGGAGCTGGCTAGCACAGCTGCTTTTTGTACATATTTTTTTGCCTGCAGCCAACAGTCAGTCAGTCCTTAGGCTTAAAAGAATCTCCATCAGCATACCGCTCACCAAGTCCTCAGCTCAACAGAGCCCTCTTTCTGGTCCCCAGTTGGACAGACCCTGTCCTGGTCCCCAACTGGACAGCTACCCTACCCCATGCCACCCCAGCTGGGGCATTTCCCACTCCCTAGATGCCTCTTTGCCTGTACAGAGTAAAAAATTTTGAAAAGTATTTGGAGATTTCTAGAAGGATCTGTGGTCAGTTGATCATTTGACCCATGAATCGCCCACCAGAACTCAGCAATTCTTATAAAGGAAAGCATTCAATTGTGGCTATGCTACAGTTCATAGGTTTCGTACTTTATCATCATGATGAAAAGCATGGCAGTATGCCAGCAGACATGATGCTGCAGAAAGGGGCTAAGAGCTCTACGTCTTGACCTAAAGGCAACAGGAAGTGAACTGGTTTGAGCTTCTGAGACCTCAAAACCCACCCCCTTTAATAAAACCCCGCCTACTCCAACAAGGCCACATCTCCTAATAGTGCCATTCTCTATGAACCAAGCAAACACTTGAGTCTATGGGAGCCGTTCCTATGTTCCTATGTTCCTATTCAAAACATCACAAGGTGACCCATCTTACTACCTCATACCTCAGTAGAACAGGAACCATAAGGAGGATAGCAAGTGGAGTCAAGCTCCCACCAATAGAGCAAGACACAGTCATCACTTGCATTAAAATATGAACTTCTCAAACACACAACTGTGGGGAGCCGCCCTCACATTCGCCACTACAAGATGGCGCTGACATCCTGTGTTCTAAGTAGTAAACAAATAATCTGCGCATGTGCCGGGGTAGTTCTCCACTCCATGTGCTCTGCCTTCCCCATGACGACAACTCGGCCGATGGGCTGCAGCCAATCAGGGAGCGACACGTCCTAGGCGGAGGATAATTCTCCTTAGAAGGGACGGGGTTTTGCCATTCTCGCTCTTGCTCCTGAAGAAGTAAGCAATAAAGCTTTTGCCGCAGAAGATTCCGGTTGTCCTGAGCGTGTTCTTGCCGGTGGAACAAAAGCTTGGGCAATACACAACCATGTGTGCTTCATGGTTTGGTTTGGGTCATGACTCACCCTTCTATAAAAAGTAATTGCCTTGCTAGATTAATTTCACTTTGCTAGTGTGCTTCTTTGTGTGACACTAAGAATATTCTTTCCCGACACCAATGATTCCATATTCTCTTGGATACTTCCCAGCTTCCTCTGCAGTGGGCCATGTGGCTATTGCCAGCCAATAGACTCTGAGTGTCCACTTGTGGGGCTTGTGGAGTTATTACACGTCCTTGTCCTTCTTTATACTCTTCTTAATAGGTTCAGGCAGCTCAATGGCCTCAAATTTCACCAGTGACACAGAGCAGGTGGCTCAATCTGCATGACATTTGGGAAATAAGTGGGGATTTCCTTGGGGAGGGGGCGCAATCGAGTGACTCAGCAGCAGGAGTGCACCTGCACAAACACCAGGCAGAGGAAGTGACCCGGCTATGCAGATAGAATTTGGGTTAAAGGTTTCTTTTGTTTTGCTTTGCTTTGTGTACCTTGGAGACTTAGCATATTTGCTGCTGTCTATTTCTTCATATTCAATGGCTGGGATTCCTAACTTTTAATTGAAACTCCTCAGCTTATTGTTCCCTGTCTCCTCCTTGGAGCAGCTAATGACCAGTAAACAAATCCACAAGGGCCCAGCCTAACTTTGGTTTACACAACACTTTCTGAAATGCTGAAAAAGCCCCTGCTTCAGGAAGGATGCAGTTCCTGAGCTTGCCTTGCTGATCGGTGGCCTCCCACTGCTGCAACTGAGGCTTTCCCTTTGCTCTCAACTGTGCTGAGAACCGGGCTACTTGGAACTGCTTGGTGAGAAGGGCTGATTCAACCTATCCCCTCCAATGCCCAGACCGCGCTTCAAGTAAGGCGTTAGAGATCCCTAGCAGCCTGCACCCAAAGTCCATTCATCCTCATCCGCAAACAGCCAGCTTAAGCGGCCTCTGTGGGAGCTTTAACCCAGAGACAGGGCTAATTAATTTCAGGTTTAATAAAATTTAATTAGGTTTACATTTCAAACCCTTCGTGCTTGTCCTTGAGGGGCTGATGCTGGTTTGGTGCTCAGTGTCTTTTTTCGTAACAGTTCCAGAAGTGATCGGTGGGATCAAAGAGAGGAGCGAGCACATGGGTAGGGAGTCAAGTCCCCACCCAGGACCTAAAAAAAAATGCTTTCAACCTCAATCACAGAGCAAGGCAGCCCTTTGCATCATCTACCACAGCAGTGAAAGGGGAGCAGAGGCTCTTGTAGAAAAAGGGCTGAGACACTCGGAAAAACACTCAGAAGGTCTGAATGAAGCTGAGTCTGGGGACAATTGAATTCACACTGAGATCATGAAGAGTGTGCGGGCGTGAGCTGGATCTGAGCTCCAATCCCAGATCTGTTTCTTACCTCAGTTTCCTCTTCTGTGAAATGAGTAACATCATTCCCTCCGCATAATGGGAAGGACTTAGAGATAACCTGTGCGGGATGTTGATGCTGCTTTTGAGCACAGTTCTGTCTTCTCTGCTTCCCTTCCTTTCCTTTTGTTCTCCAAGGTGTTTCAAGCATCAAGCTCAAATCCATCCTGTGTTCTACTTCTGGGAAAACACAGACTAGCATCTTCACTATTTCCCCTGTCCCTCAAGAAACATTAAAAGGTGAATAGATAAGCAAAATGTGATCTGTCCGTTAGTGAGATTACTTTTCAGTCATAAAGGAGGAGGAGGAGGCCAGAGAGGAGGAGGAAGAGAACAGGAAGGAGGAAGACAAGGAGGAGGAGGAAGAGGACAGGGAGGAGGAAGACAGGGAGGAAGAAGACAGGAAGGAGGAAGACAGGGAGGAAGAGGGTAAGAAGGGGGAAAACAGGGAGGAGGAGGAAGACAGAAAGGAGGTGGAGAGGGAAGAAGAGGAAGAGGACAGAGAGGAGGAAAAGTAAGAGGTGGCAGGAACATTGATACAGGCTTCAGTGTGAACATCCTTTGAAAGAGTTCAGACACAAAAGGTCACTTATAATACAATTTTATTATATGAAATATATCATAATGAAAGAAGTGAATGGTGGGTGACTAGGGCTGACAGTCAGGACTAATGTTCAGAAATTGTGTTTATTGATCAATAACCTATAATTACTATAACAAAAATCTTTGAAATGAACATCTTATAAGGAGGAAAGGTTCTAGACTCACAGTTTTAAAGCTTCCTGGTCATATTGTTCTGGCAGGAGTGTATGGCACACAAGGTCTGTTCACCACATGTAGGCTAGGCAGCAAAGAGAGAGGGGGTAGATGAGATTGGGCTCCAACATTCCTTCCCACCCTCCCAGCAGCCCGGATTCTAAGTCAGCTCCACTCCATAAAGTCTCTACAACAGCAGTTCTCAGGTGGTTCTCTGTGGGCTCACTACCCCCTTGAGGGTTGATTGACCCTCTCACAGGGATTGCATATCAGACATGCTGCATACCAGATATTTGCTTTACAATTCTTAATAGTAGCAAAATTACAGTTATGAAGTAGCAACATAATAACTTTGTGTTTGGGGGTCACCCAACAGGAAGAACTGTATTAAAGAGTAACAGCGTCTGGAAGATTAAGAATCTCTAGTGTAGAACCTCCAAACAGCACCACATACTGACAACCAAACCTTCCAACACAGGTATCTGGGAACACTCCAGATCCAACTTACAGCACTGCTTAATGGGTAGAGAGTTTTGTTTTGAACTGATGTCTTGTTTTGAAAATTGAAGCCATTGTTGCATAGCTAAATGCTACTGGACACAGTATGGGTTCAATGGCTGTGTTATGTGACTTATGTCTCTATTTTTTCATTGAGTATCTTCAATTCAACAATTCTACTTTTAAATCATTCTTAAAAACAAAAAGATGGACCTAAAGGACCCACTAATACCACTCCTGGGCATATACCCAGAAGATGTTCCAACTGGTAAGAAGGACACATGCTCCACTATGTTCATAGCAGCCTTATTTATAATAGCCAGAAGCTGGAAAGAATCCAGATGTCCCTCAACAGAGGAATGAATACAGACAATGTAGTACATTTACACAATGGAGTACTACTCAGCTATTAAAAACAATGAATTTATGAAATTCTTGGGCAAATGGATGTATCTGGAGGATATCATCCTGAGTGAGGTAACCCAATCACAAAAGAACATATATGGTATTCACTCACTGATAAGTGAATATTAGCCCAGAATCTTGGAATACCCAAGATACAATTCACAAACCACATGAAACTCAAAAAGAAGGAAGACCAAAGTGTGGATAGTTCAATCCTTCTTAGAAGGGGGAACAAAATATACCCATGGATGGAGTTACAAAGTGTGGAGCAAAGACTGAAGGAGTGACCACCCAGAGACTGCCCCACCTGGGGATCCACCCCATATACAATCACCAAACTCAGACACTTTTGTGGATGCCAACAAGTGCTTGCTGACAGAAGCCTGTTATAGCTGTCTCCTGAGAGGCTCCACCAGTACTTGAAAAATACAGAGATGGATCCTCGCAGCCTACCATTGGACTGAGCACAGGGTCCCCAGTGAAGGAGCTAGAGAAGTACCCAAGTAGCTGAACAAGTTTGCAGCCTCATAGAAGTAACAACAGTATGAACTAACCATAACCCCAGAGCTCCCAGGGACTAAATCACCAACCAAAAAGCACACATGGTGGGATTCATGGCTCCAGCTGCATATGTAGCAGAGGATGGCTTTGTCAATGGGAGGAGAGGCCCTTGGTAGTGTGAAGGCTCTATGCCCAGTGTAGGGGAATTCCAGGACCAGGAAGCAAGAGTGGGTGGGTTGATGAGCAGGGGGAGGGGGAGGGGATAGGGGGCTTTCGGAGGGGAAACCAGGAAAGGGGATAACATTTGAAATGTAAGTGAAAATGTCTACTAAAAAAAGAAAAGAATAAAAGACACTCAGTACTGACCTCTGACCTTCACATAAACATGTGTGTGGATACTCAGTTACATAGGTGCACATGTACACAGAGAGAGAGAGAGTTAGAGAGGGAGGGAGGTACAGAGAAAATCATAAACAATGGTTAAAATTTAAACTAGATCTCTATTATCATTTGTAACAACCTTAAAAACATACTGTTTGAGTAAAACAACTTGCAGAAACACACACACACACATGAGATGACACCGTTTAAGTTATCAACACGTTAAGTTATCTATGGTTGACAAATTAATTGGAAATTTGAAAAAGCAAACCATCATCACTGAAGCCAGCCTCATAGAAGTAACACTTCTGATGCAGCAATAGAGGACAGAGGAGAGCTCTGATTTGAGTTCTTCTGAAAACAGAGCAGAAATCAAGGAGTCAAGGGAAGCTCATTTATTGGGTGGATGGGAAATTTGTAGAATTGAGTCTGAAATCACTGCATCTCTGGCCTTTTGGAGTCACATGGGCAGGATCAGCATCTCCCTTGCCATTGGAGGGCTCTTCAAACAAAGCTGCTGACTGAAGAGGTGAGCAGTTGCCATGGCAATTGTCCCGCAGAGAAGAGAGTGACCAGTGGGATATGGCGTGAATCCTAGTCTTGTTGCTTACTGGGGAGAAACTTTGCTATCCTTGCTTTTTTTTTTATTTGTAAGTAAATATGATAAAAATATTTGTATCTGGTAATCTATGAGCAGTTTTATAATTGTGTGTTCTTGTCTGCAGTTCAACCTTTATTAGCTATATTTATAATGTGTATAATTAGCAACACTATTTCCACATTTCTCTACTGTAAAGAGACCTAAGCAGTCTTTCTTCCCCTCTCTCAGGCCTTTAGAATGTCTAATCATTCTGTATCTATGGATGTCGTATACACAGGCACACATGGATGTCTTATACACAGGTAACACATGGATGTCTTATACACAGGTAACACATGGATGTCTTATACACAGGTAACATAGGTAACACATGGATGTCTCATACACAGGTAACACATGGATGTCTTATACACAGGTAACACATGGATGTCTTATACACGGGTAACACATGGATGTCTTATACACAGGTAACACATGGATGTCGTATACACAGGCACACATGGATGTCTTATACACAGGTAACACATGGATGTCTTATACACAGGTAACACATGGATGTCTTATACACAGGTAACACATGAATGTCTTATACACAGATAACACATGGATGTCTTATACACAGGTAACACATGGATGTCTTATACACAGGTAACACATGGATGTCTCATGCACAGGTAACACATGGATGTCTTATACACAGGTAACAAATGGATGTCTTATACACAGTTAACACACATGGATATCTCATACACAGGTAACACATGGATGTCTTATACACAGGTAACACATGGATGTCTTATAAACAGTTAACACACATGGATGTCTCATACACAGGTAATACATGGATGTCTTACATACAGGTAACACATGGATGTCTCATACACAGGTAACACATGGCTGTCTTATACACATGTAACACAGATAACACATGGATGTCTCATACACAGGTAACACATGGCTGTCTTATACACATGTAACACAGGTAACACATGGATATCTCATACACAGGTAACACATGGATGCCTTATACACAGGTAACACATGGATGTCTTATATACAGGTAACAAGTGTGCTTTGGTTGATTCATTTCTCTTTGTACACTGCTCTCCAGTTCACCCATGTTGCCCCTCATATAACAATGTCACCATATTTATGGCTTAACAATGCCCTGCTATATGCACAATCCAGGCTTTATTCATCCATGTACCTGTTGATGAACACTCAGGTTCATCCCATATTCTGATCACTGTCTTATTCAGGGTTCCATTTCTGTGAAAAGACATCATAACCATGACAACTCATATAAAGGAAAACATTTAATCAGAGCTGGCTTACAGTTCAGAGCTTTAGTCCATTACCATCATAGTGGGAAGCATGGCTGCACACAGGCAGACATGGTGCTGAGGAGGAGGTGAGAGTTCTGCATCTGGATCAGCAGGCAGCAGGAAGAGAGAGACACTGGTCCTGGCTTGAGCTTCTGAAACCACAAAGCCCAGCCCAGTGAAAACAAGGCCATATCTCCTAATAGTGTCACCACTCCCTATGGCCATATGGGGGCTATTTTATTTCAAACCAGCACAACCACTTTAAATAATGCTGCAATAAGCATTGGCATATAAGTTTCTCTTTGCACCCGTGTTTCCAACTCCTTGGCATCACCCTAAGTCTGCAACTGCCAGGTCGTGTGCACCTCCAGGTTTCATTTTGTATGAACTTCTGCTCTGCTTGCCACAGCATCTGCCCCATTTTGCATTCTTACCAACAACATATGAGGGCTCTCGTTTCTCCCCACGTTATCAACGTATATTCCACCTTGCTTTATTAGTTATAATCATTTTAGTAGACATGGAGTGGTACCGGGGTGGTTTATATCTCATTGTGACTTTTTTTATTGCCCTAACAAATACTTTGAATATCAGTTCATTTGTGTATTTCCCATTTGTGTATCTTCTGTGAATAAATGCCTATTCAAGCTTACTCTGTTTTAAAACTTTTCAAAATTAAAATGTAAAGTCTTGTCTCCTGTAATGGACTCCGTGTCTTGAATGTAATGCTGTCCTTGGCCAGAGATATTACTTGACTTTTCTGACAGTCAGGTTTTGTTCAACCTCATCTCTCAGCAAATTCTAGTTTCAACTACATCATTCACTCCCTCAGTCAGCAAGTTAGCTGAGAGTTTGGCAAATCTTCTGGCAACATCGAGAGTGACAAGTAAATCCAGTGTTGGGCAAAGGTCCCAAACATCGTACTTCAGGAAGCAGAGGCAAAGGGATGTCAAGATGTCATCATTGTCAGCTTGTCCCTCATCCTGGGCTAAGGGAACTGGGAGCTTTCTTCTGTTTTTAAATGGGAAATTAGCTTTCCCAAGCCCTAATCGCAGAAGAGGGAACAGAGAGGGGAGGAGATGTTTTAAATGGGAAAGGTGCTGCCTCAAAATAATCCTTAAAAGGCATCAATGTTAATTCATATCGAAATGCAAGTCTTGTGAAATTCACCGGTGTCTGTGTTGTCTAAGGCTGCTCTTCTCCACTAGTGTCTAAACCAAGCCAGCTCCCCTCTGCTGCCTCTGTCGTATGTCCTCCATTCTCTGTCCTAAACACCTTACCCTCTAGTTGTAAGTCATTTCTATGCCTCCCCCTGCTTCATCAAGGTCCCAGACACATTCCATATTCTATTTGATGGTTGATACTTTCAGCTTGGGCTCAGGGATTGGAGTGTGGGCTGCAGATTCAGCAACTAGGCGACAGAATCTGAGCTTTGTCCTTAATACCATGGCTCTTGCTGCTGCTACTGCTGCTATTAACTTCTCTCCAATGTCTTCAATGGTTTTTATTGTTTTGTTTGTTTTGTTGTTGCTGTTTTGGTTTTTGCTTGTTTATTTTTGTTTTTGAGACAGGGTTTCTCCATGTAGCCTTGGCTATATTGAAACTCAGACTAGCCTAGAATTCAGAGATCTGCCTGTTTCTGCCTCCTGAGTGCTTGGACTAAAGGCATGTGCCACTGCTGTCCAGCCTCTTTCTGTCTTTAATATTTTTAAAAACTATTGCTCTAAATTGCAACATGAACGTTATATCTCACTCTATAAAAACAACTACATGCTAGTGATTTGTAACCAAATACCTGACCCTAGAACTTAAGGGAGAACGGCTTATTCTGGCTCACAACAGAAGGTATAGTCTGTCTATCATGGTGCATAAATCATAGTTGCAGAAGTTTGAAGAAGCATCCACAGTCAGAAAGCAGAAAGAGATGAATGCTAGTGCTCAGGTCTGGGATAGTTAGTGTTGACTGACAAAATGACAGGCTCTGGAATCTTCATGAGGTAAGCCTGTGGGCCCACCTGTGAGGGAGTTTCCAGATTATGTTACTCTCTGGGCATGTCCGGGAAAGAGAGCTTTTCTTGAGTACATTAACTGAGTAGAATGGTGTACCCTTAATGTAGGCACCACCATTGCATTGGCTTGGGTATTCCTGGACTGTGAATGAAGAAGAAAGCAAGCTGAGCACAAAATGCTGTCATTGTCCACTTCTTCACTATGGAGGGAAGAGGAGCAGCTGCCTCCAGCTGCTGCTCTGATACCTACAACCAGCTACTGTAAACCAGAATAAACCTGCCATTCTCTCAAGGTGTTACTGTCAGGATATTTTATCACAGCAACAGAAAAAGTAACAAAAATAGCACCTTCCTCCCTGTTATTCAGTCATGCTGTTAGGGAGAGTCTTTTCACCTCAGTTAACACAAGCTAGAAAAGATCTCACAGGCATGCCCAAAGATTCTACATCTAGTCAAATTTGCAATCAAAATAAACCAGACGTTTGGTCTGGGAAGCCCAGAACTGTAGTGGGATTTTGAGCTGATTAATTCAACCATTCAACAATGTAATATAAATTCCCCCCTTCTCTTTCACACACACACATACAGAGAGAGAGAGAGAGAGAGAGAGAGAGAGAGAGAGAAAGACAGAGAGAAAGAGAGACAGAGAGACAGAGAGACAGAGACAGAGACAGAGACAGAGACAGAGACAGACAGAGAGAGAGCCAAAACTTAATTAATTAGTATTCTATTTTCATGGATAGGGAAACGCAATGTTGTTAAGATGTCAACATTCCTGACTTAGGGCAGAGCCAGCACTACCTCAGTCAACAGCGCAGTAAATAACTGTGGATACAGCTCTCAAGTTTCTCAGAGATGCAAAGGCCTAGACACACGAGGTTGAAAAACAAAACACAACCACAACAACAACAACAAAAATAACAGAAAGTTGGTACCACCGGACAGTAAGATTTACTAAACTGGAAGTAGAATTATGGTTACCAGGAGGAAAGAAGAAGGGAGAGAGACAAGAAGGGTCGGTCAGTAGGCACTAAATTACAGTCAGATAGCAGAAGTAGGTTCTACTTGGTTTTTGCACAACAGACTGACTGTACACGTTATACAATTCAAGAAAAGTAAAGGATTGTTTTGTTTCTCAGTGCTGGATACCCAGCTTCATACATGTGAGGCAAGTGCTCAGCCACTGAGAAGAACACGCTCAGCTCACACAAAAGGGATGTTAATGTTTCACCACAAAGAAATGATCCATATTTGAGGGGACAGATATGCTCAATCCCAATCTGAACACACAATATACACATCCATCAGATCTGAACACACAATATACACATCCATCAGATCTGAACACACAATATATACATCCATCAGGTCATTATGTAATAGTCATGGTTAATGACTAGCTCAGCGGCTTCCCTCCACGAATAAGACTCTGAGTTCTGTCCCCAGCACACACAAACTGGGCATATAGGTGGGCTATAACCCCTGCAGCCAGCAGGGGGCGGTAGGAGGATCGTCTCCAGCTACATAGCAAATTTGAAGTCTGTCTGGGTTGCATGAGGACCTATCTTTTAAAAAATTATGGAATACTCTATTCAAGTGGCAATCAAATTTTTTAAAATAGATATAAAGTTAAAATAACAAAAGGTATATTGACAAGAAAAGAGTAGGAAAAAAAATCAATAGCATAGATAAAGAACTCAGAAACGGGACCACATAAATACAGTCAACTGATTGCCAAGCATGGTGGTACACACTTGTAACCCTAGCACTCCCGAGGCAGAGGTCAGAGGATTGCACATTCAAGGCCGTTCTGGATAATATAGGAAATTTCATGCCAGCCTAAGCTTCATAGTAAGACGTCTGAAAAACAAAACAAAACAAAACAACAAAACAATAAACTACTGTCTGACACAGAAGGAAAATCAGTGTGACAAGGAAAGATAGACTCAACTTTCTTGCAAAGAGTGCTGGGATAACATAGGGTGTCTGTATACCCGAAGAGCCAAGTTGTTACACAGCTCTTACAACCACCACAAAAGCAGCTCAGGGTAGATCATTGGCCTGTTGTGTACTTGTCCAAAGCAGCACCCCTGAATCCACCTGTTCCTGAAAGCAAGGTTTAGAGCCCTTAAATACCCTTGTACCCCAAGAAATAACAGTTGCACTATTTTTTAAATTATTTGTGTATGTGAGTTCATGTATGCGATACATGTATGTACGTGGGGTGCAACATGAAGGTACACATGTGTCTGTTGCAGCAGGAGGCCATTATTCAGGGTTGTCCACTGATGTTCTCCCTCTTGCTTTTGTTTTTATTCATTTGGGGGTTTTTGGTGGTTGGTTGGTTGGTTGGTTGGTTGGTTGGTTGGTAAGAAAAAGTCTCTCACTGACTTAGGATCCATCTGTCTCTGCCCCCAAAGTGCTAGCATTAAAGATCCACACTGAAGTATCTGACTTCCCATGCAGGTGCTGTGGTTCCAGATGCAGATACTCACCCTTGTGAGGCAAGCACTTTGCCCACTGAACCATCTCCACTGACCATTTCACACTATTTTTTTTAGATTTATTTATTTATTATATGTAAGTGCATTGTAGCTGTCTTCAGACACCCCAGAAGAGGGCATCAGATCTCATTATGGATGGTTGTGAGCCATCATATGGTTGCTGGGATTTGAACTCACGACCTTCAGAAGAGCAGTTGGTGCTCTTAACCGCTGAGCCATCTCTCCAGTCCACACTTCACACTATTTTTAAATTAAACCAATTTGAATTGAACTTCTGTCACTATCCACCAAAGGAACTCTAACAGGGAGCTCACATCACAGAAGGTAGGAGTGGCAGGATGCAAGCTAGGAAAGTTTGGAATTGTTTAGGATGGGAGTAAAGAACCCTAGGGAAGTAACAGGCAACCCACGCCCTGGGGCCCTCTGTGGCTGACGTGGTTGAGACAGAGGCCCTAAGTCCTCCTTTCTGAAGTGACTATGATCCAGCATGATTAGTGAGGCTCTGTCTGCCGAGGAGAATATCCGCCCACCTCAGAATTCCTACCCAGCAACACAGTGTCCCAGCCTGGCTGTTGATGCTGCTGCCTTCCTTGTTTGCTTTTGCTTTTTGTCCTGGCTAGTATTGATTTTTAAAGAAACTCCTTGTCACAAAGACTTTCCTGGATCCCCAGAAAGTAAGGCATGAACTTGAAAGAAACTGGATGAAGTCAGAATCCCCTGGGCATCTCTAGAACGTGTCTTCCAGCTGCACGCACACGCGCGCGCACACACATACACACACACACTCACTCACACATACACACACACTCACTCACACATACACACACACTCACTCACACATACACACACACTCACTCACACATACACACACACTCTCTCTCTCTCTCTCTCTCTCTCTCACACACACACACACACATTGTGCACAAATTCGACAAGAGTGGCTCAAGGGAAAAGTAGCAGGTACTCCCAGGCCCGTCCCTCTCTGCCGTGAAGGCGGGACTCAAGCAAGACTCCCGGCTACACTAGAGGGTGGTTATTCATAAGGGGAATGTGGGGACAAGATACATCTCTCATCTACTGAAGCTATGAAGACTTGGGATCTAACCTCCCACGGGATCGTCAGTCCCACAAGTATCTGGTAAGAATCAGCCTGAAGGAAGGATACAGTCAGTCAAGGGAACAGAGAAAATGGGAGAAACCAAGTTGTGGCCTGAGCATAGCCTCTCAGACTCTGAAGAGATCCCTCATCCTAGCTTCAGGACAAACTCTCCCCACAGTCAGACCCCAGGGTCCATATGAACCATGGTTTGATGAGCCACGTGTAATTATAGTGTGATAAAGCCCACATGCAAATATAACAGAAAAGACAGAATAAATCCTTCTCAGCTCCTCCCTTCCCTGGTGGTCCTGAACATTAGTCCTTGGCAATGCAATGATATTTACACATTTGGGATAAAATTACAGCATCTCGTTAGCACAGATTGTAAGGCAACTGTGGATGACAGCAGTGATTGAGCCCAGTTTCCAACACAGACATCAGAGTGCCATCTTGTGGCTGGCTATACGTAGGCTAAGGAGGGAGCACTCCAAGGACCCCACCTGTGCAAGAAGCAAATACTCCTGTCTACAGTTGAGCTGGGCCTTAAAAATTCTCACTGCATTTATCTAGCCCAGGGTCCCAGCAGCTCACACTGCTTGAGCACAGCGACCTGAAGCCAGGGAGAGCTCAGAAAACCCCTTTCCATGAGCTTAGCAAAGCTGGAGACATACATGGTCTGTTGATTTTAACCCAGATTCGTTTCAACATATTTTTTTATTCTTTGAAAACTTAATATTATCTACTTCCTAATGACCACCATTGAAATTCCCCTTATACCTCACAGTGTGTCCCTTCTCAGTGTTGTTATTGTTGCTGTTGTTGCTGGCACCGTGAGAACAAACAGTAATGACCATATGCACATGAGTGTGGGACCATTTACTGAGACAAAGTCTTTTTATTCCAAAACTGAAATTTATTAGTCAGGCTCTACCAATGCCTAGACTCTGCCCTCTAGCATCATGGCCATCCTATGGTAACAGAAAGTATGTGGTGAGCAAAAACATCTGAGAGGTAGATTTGGATCTTTCCCATCCTGCACATGTCACCTTAGGGCACTTTGTACTTCCTTCATGTGTTTCAGGAGTTAGCCTTGGGGAAAAAAAAATCTCTCAAGACCAAAAACCTTTCCCCTTTGAAATAGGGACCTACATCTGCTCCAGGGTTAAGCCTCTTCTTCCACTGTCTCAGCTAGAATAAGCAGCAGAGGTTGTGGCTAAGAAAACAGGAAAAAAAAGACAAGTGTTCACCTCATTGAGTTGTTAAATAGTTCTCCATAAGTGAGGTTCTTAGAAGCAGATCTACAAGAGCTTTTCATGAGCAGGGCTACCACTTTGATTCTACTATTGTTCCACAAATCTTAGCGCTGACACCAGGGCTCCCAAA